>NC_061116.1:41569122-41569464 GCF_002878395.1 Capsicum annuum
TGAGGGTTTTTGAACTTTATGGATGAAAGGGATCCATAAATCAACTCACGCATACTATTATATAGCAAAACAAACAAGCATCAACATGGGTATGATCATATCACCCTAATCAACCAAGATTTTGTATTTTAAAGATTGATTCTTGAACTCCACGGATGAAAGGAATCTGTGGATGAACACTACGCATACCTTAGAAGGAAGATTGTTGATGATTGACGAGGAAATTTCCTTGACATCGGATCGTCAAGCTTAATTATGCAACCTAGTTTTTTTTCTCTTTTAGTGCTCTTGGATGATGAGCTTTGTGAGATGAAAATAGGGTTGCAATATGTTTAGAAGCTA
>NC_061116.1:41572464-41699850 GCF_002878395.1 Capsicum annuum
TTTTCTCCATATGACTTGGGGTGAGAAAAGTTGAAATTACCTGACCTTGCTCTCTTGTTTTGCCTCTCCCTAGACTTAAACTTCTACTCTTCTACTTGCTGGGCATAGGTCATGAGTCTTGCAAAGGTCATATCACCGATCATTCTCATAGACCTACACTCATTTACCACGCTATCGTTAACCCCTGATACAAACTTGCTTATCTTAGCTCTATTGTCTGTAACCACATGAGGAGCATACCTAGCTAGCTGAGTAAATCTGAGAGAATACTCCCTAACCATCATATTCCCCTGCCTAAGGTTGATGAACTCAAGAACTTTGGCTTCTCTCAGCTCTTGAGGAAAGAATCTGTCGAAGAAGGTTGTGACAAATTCCTCCCACTCGATAGGGCCTGTATCATCTAACCTCTCAAACTTCCACTGTTTGTACCAATCATGAGCAACATCCTGTAAATGGTAGGAGGCTAACTCTGCACTCTCAATATAAGTAACACCCATGATGTCGATGACCTTCTGGACTTGGTCAATGAACTCCTGAGGGTCCTCATCAAACTTAGACCCATGGAAAGATAGAAGGTTCATCCGGGTGAAGTCTTAAAACCTAGCTTCTTTGGGAGTGGCCACTGGATTAGCTAGAATGACTGGTGGTCGTTCATTCTGTGCAGCCATGGACTGAGCAAGTGTGGGAAATGCGCCTCTAAACTCCGCATGGGAAACATGTTCGTCCAAAGGATCTTTGGGCTGAAGAGCTAGCTGGTTTCTTCTCTTTGGGACCATGGTCTAGAATAAGAGAAGAATGGATTAGACTGAGAATTTAACTTGTGATTATGCTCACTAGCATGACATAAATAATGAAGAAAGAGGACTATTCCTAAAACATCTTATAGCCTCCCACACATAAATGTGGCGTGCAACACACCCATGTACAAGACCCTACTAGATGTGGCTTTCAGACTTCCTAGGACTCTAATGAACCTTAGGCTCTGATACCAAGTTTGTAACACCCTAATTCGCTGAACTGGAATGCTACACGGTGCTCATAACCCCGAGGGACCACAAGCTAACCCATGACTGATATCTCTACAAGTATACTGCAAATCATGATATAAAAATATGGAATACATAGAACTGTAAGTCCATAAGGTTCAACTGAACTACAATCATGTGGGTGAAAATACCCAAAATAACTTAATCTGAACGTAAATATGAACATAACTCTGAAAGACTCTAAACTATCAGAATAAGGAGTTGAAGGAACATGTCTCCAAAGAACTCCGTAAAACTGAACTGAAGAAATAAATAAATGTATCCAATCATATTATCTTCGAATCAATGAGGACTCACTGTGTCTCTGCAACTAGAATGCTATCGCTACTGCTGGGCTGGAGCTCATGTCTCAAAACCTATGGTGTAATCTGAAAAGAAATGACCATAGTGCAAATGCATCAGTACAACTGGAGTACTGAGTATACAAGGAAGGTAGGCTGAACATAAAGGGTTTCATGTATAAATAACACTGACTGACTAATATGAACGTGGGAGTGCAAACACATATATATAAAAACTGGGACCGTGAATACGTGATAGCATGATCTATAAGCTAATACATAGTTTACTGATAACTTTCATAACTGATACTAAAACTAATAACATGGGCGACTGTATCTGACAGTCCTGTATATACTTAAATTTGAAGAACGCCCTGAGTTCTTTTATTGAGACTGATACTAAAAATGTGAGAAATATTGTTTAACCAACATGCCCCATGTATGCCGTTATGGCTAAGCTGGGGTCCAATCTCTTCCCCGAATGGGGGGTATCAATACCGTGCCATGGGTAAGGACAGCCTGTGAGTGACCCTTATCTGGCGGGTACTCAATGAGAACGGTAGGAATCCTAAACTGACGGGTTAATCCACCTCATCAACAATAATCTGATGGGTCAAGATGTCTCAACCTACATTGGCTACGTAGTTCTGGAACATAAAGATGACTAATAAGAACCACACCCTGAACTGGCGGGTGAGTTCCCATCCTTGGGTTCACTCAATGCTAACCTCTACTCCCATCAGCAAGGACTGGACATGAATAACTGACTGTGCATGACTTAATCTTACTGAATTCCGTTGACTGGCGGAATGTTACTAATATATGACAACTGACTAAGATCATGAGGTTTTCCTAAGTTAGATAACTGACTGAAATCTATGGAATCATTGCTTGAATTAGGATATCGTGAAACATGACATGGATCTAGGCACACAGCTATAGTTTTTGGGTACAAGTACCTCCAGGACTCGATGGTAGAAAACTGACACACATGACTGACTTGATCATAAGAGTAGAGTCCATAATTTATAATATCATAAGGAGGGATGTCACACTAAGCATGGTTATCAACAATGTATTGTATGGAAAGGATTTCATATCACATAAAATTACTTGTACAATCTTAATTTCATATTCATTGCATAATCATATTGGCAACACATACTAATAGCACGGAAGTTCATGTGGATTGTATTGTTATCATACATCTTTTTCATAAGTAGGATTTGCAAGTTAACATAGCATAATCTCATAAGAATAGTTCATAAGTATTCCAACAACATTTAGAAGGCACATTATCAACATAGAAGTCATTGGAACGTAAGGGCATATCATGAATCCTTCACTTAGTCACAATTTAGCTATATTGCATGATTTCTAGTTTCTTAGGCATTTTACCAAACACCTTACATGCACATCTTAAGAATAGATGAAACCATCAAATTATACATCATGAACAACCGAATTTACATGTTTCCAACTCATATGATATCATGAAATTGAAAAAAAACATATAAAGATTCCATCTTGGGAATCACCCAATATCAACAACTTGATCATCAACACCCAACAATATAGAAATCATACTTTATAATGAAAGAGAGGGTTTTTGAACTTTATGGATGGAAGGGATCCATAAATCAACTCATGCATACTATTATATAGAAAAATAAACAAGAATCAACATGGGTATGATCATATCACCACAATCAACCAAGCTTTTGTATTTTAAGGATTGATTCTTCAACTCCACGGATGAAAGGAATCTGTGGATGAACACTACGCATACCTTAGAAGGAAGATTCTTGATGAGTGATGGAGGAATTTCCTTGAAATCGGATCTTCAAGCTTAATTAAACAACCATAGTTGTTTTTCTCTTTTTGTGCTCTTGGATGATGAGCTTGGAGATGAAAATATGGTTCCAATATGTTTAGAAGAAATATATTTTGTAGGGTTAAGTTTAGGGACGTGTAAGGAGTGTTTAAAGACTTAATTACCCTTAAAATAACTCAAAATGGAGTGTTTTTGGCACCTGGAATTGACTTAGGTGGTGCCCAAGTGATCTCCTATGCTTGGGTTGGGCGGCGCCTAACCAGTCGCCTATGCTTGGGTTGGGCGGCTCCTAACCAATCGCCTATCCTTACTGTCTTTCATGAAAATGGTCATAACTTTTCGCTCAGGTATTGGATTAAGGCAAAATTTGTATCGTTGGAAAGATAATTCGTTAGTATACAATTTGGTAGGTATAAATCAGCCAAAATACCACAGTAAAATTGATTTATACTTGTTCAAAGATGACCCTTGCAAGATCGAACACTAAAACTTGATGGATTCAAAAACTCTTTGCTTGTATAACCTTAAGTGACTAATATGAACATGCTTAATGAATCAGAAGCTATCCTATCACTAGGATATTCATTGTAAGTCATGTACTTAAGTATGAATCACAGGATAGTAGATTTCATACGTAGGAATACTTATTCACTTCCTAGCTTAAAAAAATACGGGGTATTACACCATCTTAGAGACGTAACTAACCCTCCGAAGTTGGTCAAACAAGTCATCAATTTTGGGAACTGGATACTTGTTCTGACTATAACTTTATTTAGCTGCTGATAGTTTATACACATTCTAAGAGAATCATCTTTCTTACACGTGAATAGAACTGGGGAACCCCATGGTGACACATTAGGTCTGATGAATCCCTTATCTAGGAGATCCTTCAACTATTCTTTTAATTCTCTGAGTTCTGCGGGATCCATTCTGCATGGTAAAATAGATATGGTCTGAGTATCTGGAAGAAGGTCTACTCCGAAGTCGATTTCTCTTTGGGGACGAACTCCAGGAAAATCTTTGGGGAACACATCTGGAAATTCATATGCTACTGACATTGATTCAAGATTAGGGGTTTCTGAACTAGAGTCTTGGACTCGAACGAGATGGTAGACACATCCCTGAGATATAATTTTCCTTACCATAAGATAGGAAATAAGTTGACCCCTACGTGTTGAAGCACTACCCCTCCACTCTAGGATGAGTTCATCCGGGAACTGAAATTGGATGATTCTTTTTCTACATTTGACTGAGGCAGAGCAGGAATAAAGCCAATCTATGTTGAGAATGACATCAAAACTGGCCATCTCTAATTTGACTAAGTCTGTTGCTATGACCTTCTAAAATACTATAACCGGACAGTTTTTGTATACCCATCGGGCTATGATAGATCTACCCACTGGGGTAGATATCGAGAAAGGCTCTGCTTGAGTTTCAGGACTGACTCCGAAATCAACAGCTATATAAGAAGTAACAAAAAACAAAAAATTTCCTTAGTCTAGAAAATCGTAAACATGTAAATGATAAACTTGTAACTACTAGTGACCACATCAAGAGAACTTTTCTGATCCTGTCGGGACTGAAGTGCATAATGTTTGTTTGGGTGTTTCCCATTAGTGGCACTAGAAGAAGCACCCTGCTGATTCGGGCAATCGGACTAAGATAAGGGACGATTATGCTGACTCTGTGAACCCACCTGAGGAAATTGTCTAACTCTGTGGCATGGCTTTCCACATCCAAAACATACTTCACTACCAGTTATCCAGACACCCTGATAGTTTTACTATACTTTTGGTAAAGAGGATTTGTTCGGGCACTACTAATACTACCATAGGGTTCAGGGCCTGACGCCCTATCTCGATTTCCGTCTCTGAATTTCAGCACTGGAGCACTGGCTGAGGATGGTGCTGGAACTGTTGATTTTAGGCAGAATAGAGAATGATTCCTGCCCTCTAGCTTAAGCTGAGCGAAGTTGTAACTACCTATTTTTGCTCTCTTGTTCTCCTTATCCTTCTTTTTATTCTTAGCCTCCTCTATTTTCTATGCATGGACTATGAGCCTGGATATATCTATCTCCTTGATCAACATTACTGTCCTACACTCCTTGACCACACTACTAAATATACCAAAAACAAACTTACTCATCTTAGATCTGCTATCTGCCACCACATAAGGGGCATATCTGGCTAATTATGTAAACATAAGAGAATACTCTTATACCATCATGTTTCCTTGTTTTAGATTTAAAACTCCAAAACCTTTGCATCCCTCAACTCCAGTGTGAATAGCCTATCCAAAAAAGCGATAGCAAACTCCTCATATTCTATGGGCCCTACATTTACAACCATCTCTGCTTTCCACTATTTGAAATATTAGTGAGCCATATCCTATAACTAATATGTATCTAACTCAGCACTCTCAATAACTATCAATCCCATAATATCTTAACCTTCTACAATTGGTCAAGAAATTCCAATGGGTCCTCATCTGACTTAGACCTAGTAAAAGATGGCTGGTTTATTCGAGTGAAGTCTCAAATCTTGGCTGCAATAGC
This sequence comes from Capsicum annuum, assembly GCF_002878395.1. Taxonomy (NCBI): domain Eukaryota; kingdom Viridiplantae; phylum Streptophyta; class Magnoliopsida; order Solanales; family Solanaceae; genus Capsicum; species Capsicum annuum. The sequence goes on from NC_061116.1 coordinate 41,578,180, forward strand.
ATTAGACACTGGGTTGGCTAGAGCACTCATTCTGGTCTTCCACAAAATGAGAAAGGGTGGTGAAAACTGCTCTAATTCACTGTGGGAGACATGTTCGTCCAGAGGATCTGGTTGGATGGGCTGGGGTACTAGCTGGTCTCCTGTTTTTCTTCCATTAGTCCTCTTTAGAGATATTTCTATAAATGAAAGAGAAATTTGGATTAGAAAGAGAGTTTAAATTGAGCTTGTGCTCACCCAGACGACATGGTTACTGAATGAGGGGAAACTTTTCCTAAAACATCAAATAGCCTCCTGTCCATTAGTATGGCATTATACACACTCATGAACAAGACTCTACTAGATGTGGCTTTCAGACTTCCTAGGACTCTGTTCAACCTTAGGCTCTGATACTAAGTTTGAAATGGCTCGAGTCTGTACCCCGAACGCTACACAGTGCTTATAATCCGAAGGGACCATAAGCTAACCCATGATAGGTACCTACTGCAATAACTAAATAATAATACTGTAGTTATACAGAAATTAGGTAAAACCTTGCCATAAGGTTCAAAACTGTAAATAGATACTGAGTACGGTATATCAATACCAAATCTGAACATCTGTCTGTAAATACTCTAGTCTGAGAAGCCTCTACTATCAGTACAAGGATTTGATGGGATAAGTACCCAACTAACTCTGTCTACTAAAATAAGCTGAGTACTGCAATACTGAAATAATATGTCTGTCCTCAAACTATAACCACTCACCACTAAGTCTGCTGCAGATGGATTGGGCTGCTAGGTATGATTAAGAGCCCGTTCATCTGAACCTGCTATATAAGACATCATGGCACAAAAGAAAAGTACACTTCAGTACTTTGAATATACTAGTATGCTAAGTGAGGTAGGTTGAGATGCATAGGTTCATATGTATAAACAATACTGACTGAATGACATGAGTATAACTATATGAGAGTACATGCATATATACATAAACTATAGTTGAGAACATGATAATACTAGATACTGAATTCTAAATTACTGATATCTGAGTTTACTGATATTGCATATCTGATAATTGTGTGACTGTATCTAAGATCCTGATTTTGTAGAACTGGTCTAAATTTAATACTGTGCTGAGTGATTGTATGCAATAGTCCTAAATTTGTAGAACTAAATTGAGTCCTATACTAAGGATGAATCTAAAACTAATACTGTAGAAGGTAATCATCTAACCAATATTCCCCTTTCTAAACTAATTGGGATCTAACTTGTAACCCCAGTTGGAAGGTTGTCAGTACCATGCCACGGGTAAAGACAAGATGTGAGTTAACCCTATCCAAAAGGAAGCTCATTCATCAACCCTTGCTGGCAGGAAAACTTGTAGGAGATGTATCAACCCTAATCTAGAAGGAAGATATCTCAACCCTATGCTGGCAGGAATGTCCCCATCCTTGGGTTCGCTCGATGCTGAATTCTACTCCCAACTAAAAGACACTGAATTGATTTCAAAACTGTTCTATGCCTGACTTAACTATTACTGATCGTGCTGTCTAATAGAACAGGACTGAGTTCACTGAGTACTGAACTGATTACTGGTTGAATTCTATGTACTGACTGAGTTTACTGAGTTCTAGACTGAATACTACTGGGTTCTGAACTGAAGGCTGAACTCAGACTGATTACTGAGTATTACTGAAACTATTCAATAACTACTATATCTCAAAGTAACAACTAAGTTTTCAGGTATTGAATACCCCCAGGACTCGATAGCATGAAGAATAAATCATGGCATAAACTTGGAAGGCATAACCACGTGCACTTTACCATAACTTAGTCGTAGAGATATTTTATCCAATACTTGCATGATATAATTTGCACATAATCTAGCATGACATGATCTTTCCCTTTTTAGTTGACATGAGCAATTTATCAAACAAGTGGGGGAAACATAATCCATGCACAGGACACTAAGCAACATATAGGCATCATAATTCAAATCCTTATTTACAATTTCAAGGGTTTAACATGGATTCACTTGATTCTATACATATATCAAATAAATCCATATGAATCTTGTAACTAACATGGATTATGTACCCAATTAATCATTATAATCATGAATATAATCAAACCCAACATGAAATTCATGGAATCAATACACTTGAAGTTTTAAAAATAATTTCTTGGACTCTAAAGGTGGAAGGGACCCTTGGCTGAACACTTGGCATACCTTAATGCTTCAATTCTGAAAGATTTTTTGGGAGTTCTTGAGTCTTGAATTTTAATTTAAATCTCTTAGGGTTTGTTCTTGAGAGAAATTTGTGAAGAATGAATGAATTTTTCTCTTGGAAGGGTTTAATTTTGTGTTTTAGGGGATGATAAATATGGGGAAAATACCCAAATACCCCTGAGGATACGGATTAATAATTACTGAAAACTGCTTTAGTGATGAGCAGACCGACATGATGGCTAACGCGTCACATCAATGACATCGACGTGATGGCCAACGCACTGCATCGAGTCCGCGATAGTTCACTGGAATTTGCTCTAGGAGCTTAAGAAAAAATATTCATCGACATGATAGGTGATGTTGTGCATCTAGATCACATTGATCCACTGGTTTGGACTTCTAAATGTGCTTTAAATGAAATCCAAAAAATCTGAAACTTGTCGAGGAACATCCACTGACATTCCTGATCATGATTCAACCTAACAATGAATACTTTAAGGTGATGAGGGTCGTAAAATAGTATCTCCAAATTACGAAGGCTAAAATAATACTAAGTCTGAATACTTAGCTAAAAATTTCTAAGTTTGGGACCCCTTAACAAGCTTTAAAGGACTTAGTTAAGATAAGTATTTTGCGGGGTCTTATAGTTGTGTTTTTATGTTGCTTATCTGGTAAAAAAATAAGAAAATAGGATTCTTGTACCATATCTTCACACTCTCCCACTATTTTAGATGATTCCACAGACAAAACATTATCTAAAGATAATGTAGAAAAGTGCTTTTAGTGAGTTCCAACCAATTCCACTTTTAAATTTACACAATCCACAACACCTTCACTCATATTCACCTTCTCAATTGCAGTCATAAAAGAAAGATGATAGTTGAGTGGAAGCAATTCTTGTGTTTATTCCATAGCTTGGCTAGAATTCTCTATTTGTGGTGGTGGTATCTCCATAACCTACTCAACAAGTTTATTTTTTGAGAACTCAGACTTTCTCAAATTATCAGCAACCTTATCTACATCTAGTTGAAGAGTCAACTCTGCATCTACCTCTATAGTTGTCTTTGAGCATTGCCCTAAACATGACTAAATCAGGATTAGCTCTACACATATCTATAGAGTGATACATATTGCGAGAAACTACATACCAATTTATGGTATGCTGTGCAAGTCGCAAACAAGTAGGTCCCATCCAAACGTTTGGATCAAAATCTGGACAAACAGCCTTGTGGTGGGGTTCTCCAAAAAAAAAACAAGAATCATCATCCCTCAAAAACCATCTATCCCACAAGTCCCGGACAACGGCACAAAAAATATGTTGTACCCAAGCGCATACGGAAGTGTACATGGTATCAACAAGTAGTAAAGTTTCCCTATAGAAGCCAGTTATCTATCCTACAGGGGGCTTTTGTTGATAAGTATACTATTCTAGTTTAACTATTAATAGTATCACAAGAGTTGTGTAGTTATAAATTTAAAGTAAAGTAAACTATGCGGAAAAGTAAAGGACTTTGGAAAATCAATGGGTGGAAATTCGGGGTAAAATCACTACGAAAAATCATGCTATGCTATTGAAATTCATATGTTATATTGCATATCTTGGTGGTTGATTCGTAGGGTTTATCGTATGATCATGGTCTCCCGACCTCTAACCTTCTACCTAATTTGAATAACAACTACATTGTTGAGCGGGGATGTAATAATCCTTTTAGATGAATTAAGATGTCATCCTAAATATGAATCAAGCAAGGCTTCTAGTTATATTCCTATCATAGTTGCTAATTCAATTTCCTTACTTTATAAAAGAATAAGAACCTTGCTTAATCTATCCCCATTTCTATCTTCTTATTTCCCCTCCTGGGTTCACAAAGATGACAATAGATGTATTCTAAGGGTAGTGAATCCTTAAAATCATTATAAAAAGGATAAATAATTATGATTAATAAAAACCAATTCAATTAAAAGCAATAGTAAACATGTTTTTGGCCTTAACCCAAGAAAAGGGGGATTTTAGCTGCTAATGGACATAACCGTAATTGTAATAATGTAAAACATGTTAAACTCCTTAAAAAAACTAAATAAAAGAAATAAAAACCCTATTTGAAGTGCATATCAACTCCTCTATAATTTCCAAATTAGTCCAATGTTTTTAGCATCAAGTTCAAGTGTCCTATTGATAGGAAAACAATTTTGCCGTCGGTGAAAAAAGGGCGCGTCGCGGGCTCACTCCACCGGGATAGGGGGCTCTTCAAGGGATAATATCAAGAAAACACTGTTTTGGGTCCATTTTGAAGCTTTTGGAGCATGTAACACGTCACTTGAACATTATTAAGGCCCCGCACTCACTAGTAACATCCCGGGTGTCCGTTTTACGTCAAATCTTGTCTCATGCTCTTTTTGATCCATTCAAAGCCTTTTGGTGTTTTTAAAAATTCATGTATCATCATAATAAAATCAAAACGTGTCCTATAGAATCACACACCATAAATTAGGGCTCAAAACAACACAACATCAAAGACGACAAACAAGAAACTTAAGCTAAGAATGCTAGTTTTTGTTCTTTCAATCTTTAACTTAGTTTTGACTCTTAGCTTGTTTCAATTGACCCTTAAGCATCATAAACAAGATTTTTCAATCATGAATAGACATTAAAAACATAAGGAACTCGTAAAAAACCTTAAAGTATATTGATATCAACTAGAACAACACAAACTCAAACTAGTAACACTAGTTTTCTCTCCTTAACTCTTAAGTAATCAATTTTAGTACAAAAATTGATTGGAAACACCTTTAATCATTGTAATCCAACACTTAAAACACTTTAATTCTCATTTATAACATTATTAACACAAAAAGTACAAAAGTAGTCATCTAAACAAGGACAAATAAGCTAGAATAACAATGTTGAGTTGCAAAAATCCACCTAAGATTACCACTGCACACTTAAATCCTTATTCATCATTGAAAAACTCTTTACTTTAAGAATCATAATTTGAGCAGACTCCACGATTATACTACGTGAAAGACACTCTATCTAGTACTATAACGATTACACAGAATGCAAGTTTCTACACTAAGCATGTTACAAACACAATTGAAAGCTCATGAATACTACTCCAAAACACCCAAGCACCTAGAATAGATTCACCAAGTTGGAAAAATCATGCATATTTCTCAATTAAAGACATCATACAATTCACCAAACTATCATCAAACATAAGAACTCAGAACAAGAGAGTTGCCCATAAACACTCACATAGATGCAATATAGAACAAAATGGGTTGAAGGATCAAATTTCGTTCACTCTCAGAATTCAAAAGTTACTCACAATGACCCATAGGATTTCCCTTAATGTAGTACTCTACTAATATCAGAATTTTAAGGCTCAGGATCAAATAGGTTTTTACAGGTTGTAATGTGGGCTAAGGGACATGTAGGAACTATTCTGGCTAGTGTTTGTGCGAATCCTTTCTAATCGCTTTAATACATTACACTTTTCATTCAGTTTGCCTTTAATAACCATTTTTTATCCACTTCTACCTTCACACACAATCATTTTTTTTGCCCCATCTCATTAAGTTACTTCACATACACTATAAAGGGCGTATTCTATGCATACATTATTCAATTGGGATAATAATTATATTCCTTTTCATTACCCTTCCCAACCACAATAGAGAGTAATTTTTATCACCAATAGCTATTATTTAGGGGCTTCTCTTTCACCTTTTTCCTACTTCAATTTCAAACTCTTAAACTTACTAATTTTGCACTAAATCAATTAAGAGCTTTTGGATCAAATTAAAGTCCACCAAAGAAGGGGATAAAGCAACACATGAGGCTTCCAAAGAAAAAGCTAAAGGCTCAACTGGGCTAACAAAGATTATGCATGGTTATCAATGAAATGCCTATATCATCTCCTAAATCCACTCTTTATTTAGATTTGCACACACACCTGGCAAGTTATAGATATTATATGCAAAAGGGAATGTACAAAAACCTAACAAACACATGGTACATGCTCAAGTAGGATCATCATAAGAACTCAATCAAACATAAATTCAAGCATTAAGCCAACACTACAAAAGTCATAATTATGAGCTTAGGATTCCCAAAAGTAATCATTCACACAATCAACATGCTCTTTTTCAACTCAAAACACTTGCATTATTAAATCCAATCTAGCACCAACAAGAATATCCTACTTATTCCTTAAACAAAACTTTTAAAATTACTCCTAAAATTAGGAATTCCCCCATCCCACACTTAAGAATATACTTTGTCCCCAAAGTATAATTTAAAAGTAGAGATAGAAATACTCCTCGAAGCACAGCTAGTAGCATTTTTACACATTAAGAGGGTTCGTGGACCCTACACATAGTCTTTACCATTCTCCTTAGTTCAGATTTCTAGTTATCAGACTTTCCATCAACCTACAACTCAATAAAAGCAAAAAATACGTGAAGTAAAAACTAAAAATACTGAGAATAAAACATACCTTAACTTTGGTGGCCTTCAAAGCAGCGCCTGATTTAGTGTCACGGCACGACCCAGTAAACTTTTTTCTCCATCTTGAGGATATGAATTTCACTCCTAACTTTTATTCCATCTTTTTTCCTAGCTCATAGGGACGTGGCATAGAGATTAATGAACTGACTAACGTATAGTGCATTGTAAACCACTTGTCCTTGAAGTGAGGTGTGCTTTTATGTTGCTTGTCTAGTGAAAAATTAAAATATAGGATTCTTATTCCTTCTTTTCACAATATCCCACTATTTCAAATGATTCCACAGAAAAGACATCATCTAAAGATATTGTAGAAACGTTCTTTAAGTGAGGACCAACTAATCCTGCTTCTAAATTTAGAAAATCCACAACACCCTCACTCATATTCATTTTCTCAATTATAGTCTCAAAAGAACGATGATAGTTGAGTGGCTACAATTCTTGTGTTTATTCCAAGGATTCAATACGATCCTTTATTTATTTTCTCATCTTCTTTGGAGATGGTGGTGGTGGTATCTTCTTAATCTACTCAGTAACTTTATTTTTTGAGTACTCAGACTTCCTCGAATTATCAGCAATTTTGTCTACATCTGGTTAGAGAGTCAACTCTATATCTACCTCCTCAGTTGTCTTTTAAGAATTGCCCTAAAATATGAATGAATCAAGATTAGCTCCACATATATCTGTAGAGTGATATATATTACCACAAACCCACAACAACTTATGGTTTACAGTCAGGTTATAAACAACTAGGTCCCCTCTGAAATGTTTGGATCAAAATTTGGACAAAAACCTTATGGCGGGGTCCTCTTAAATGACAAGAATCATTATTTCTTGAAAACCATCTATCCTATACTGACATTACAAGAAGAGTGTAAGAAATAAAAAAGAATTTAAAAACTAAATAAAAATTACTAAACTATCTACAACTTAATATAGCTAAACTAAAAATAAGATAGTTGCCTATTTACAAGTCCCCAGAAACTGCACCATAAACTTAATCCATCCAAGTGCACACGTAAGTGTACATGGTCTCACACCAAGTAGTAAGGTGGATCTATAGAATACAAGTATAGATCCCACAGGGTCTTGTGTTGATAAATATCAAATTCTAGTTTAACTATTTAGAGTAGCACAAGAGTTGTGTAGTTATAAATTTAAAGTAAAGTAAATAATGCAGAAAAGTAAAGGACTATGGACAATCAATGGGTGGAAACCCGGGGTTAAAGAACTATGAACAATCATGCTATGATATTTAACTTCATTAGTTATATTTATTATCTTGGTAATTGATTCATAGGGTTTATCGTATGATCATGGTCTCCCGGCCTCTAACCTTCTACCTAATTTGAATTACAACTACATTGTTGAGCGGGGATGTAATAATCAATTTAGATGCATTAAGATGTCATCCTACATGTGAATCAAGAAAGGCTTCTATGTATATCCCTACCCAAGTCTCTACTTCAAATTTCATATTTTATAAAAGAATAAGAACCTTACTCTATCTATGCCCATGTTCTATCTTCTTATTCCCCCTCCCGGGTTTACACAAATGATTATGTATTTTAAGGGTTGAAAATCCTTAAAATAGTAATAAAAAGGATATATAAACAAAAAATTATCATGATTAATAAAAACCAATTCAATTCTAAGTAATAGTAAACATGTTGTTGGCCTTAACCCCAGAAAAGGGGTTTTTAGCCGCTAATGGACATAACTATAATCGCAATAATGAAAAACATGTTAAACTCCATAAAAAAATAAATAAAAGTGGTAAAAACCATATTTTAAGTGTGTATCATCTCCTATCCAAGTTCCAAAGACTTCCAAGGTGTTTAACATCAAGTGTCCTATTTATAGGAGAACAATTTTGCCATCGGTGGAAAAAGGGGTGCGTCGCAGGCTCATTCCGCTGGGATAGGGCGCGCGTCGCTGGATCATAGTGGGGAAAAACTGTTTTGGGTTCCATTTTTAAATTTTGGATCATAAAAATTACAAATTTTCCATTGTTCAGGCCCCACACACGCTAGTGACATCCCTGATGTCCATTTTACGTCACATCTTGTTTTGTGCTCTTGTTGATCCATTCCAAGAATTTTGGTACTGTTTACACTTGATTTATAGCTTTTATATCATTATTATATCATAATAATAAAATCAAAAATCATAATATAGAATAATACACGATAAATTAGATCTCAAAACAACACAACATCAATGACGACGAACTAGAAACTTAAGCTAAAAATGCTAGTTTTTCTCCTTTTGCTCTTTAACTTAATTTTGACTCTTGGATTGTTTCAATTGACCCTTAAACATCATACACAAGTTGTTACACTCATAAATACACATTCACAACATTAGGAACTGATATAACACCTAAAAGTCTGTCGATATCAACCAGAACAACACATAGCTCAAGCTAGTAACACTAGTTTTCTCGCTTAAAGTCTAAGTGATAAATTAATGTACAAACTTGTTTGGAAACACATTTAATCATTGAAATACAATAATTAAACACTTATATGATCATTTATAACATTATTAACACATAAATCACAAAATTATTCCTCAAAACAAGGCCAAATAAGCTAGAATAACAACACTAAGGTGCATAAATCCACCTCAGATCACCACCCACACTTAAATCCTTGTTCATCCTCGAACAACTCTTTACTTTAAGCATCATAATCTGAGAAGACTACACACTTATACTACGTGAAATACACTTAATCTAGTACTACAATGACTACACAGAATGCAAGTTTCTACACTAAGCATATTACAAACACAATTGAAAGCTCATGAATACTACTCCAAAACATCCAAGCACCTAGAATAGATTCACGAAGTTGGAAAACTCATGTATATTGCTATATCAAATACGAAATATAATTCACCAAAATATCATCAAACGTGTGCCCTTAGAACTAGAGAGTTACCCATAAGCACTCATATAGATGCAATATAGCACAAAATGGGTAGAAGAATCAAATTTTGCTCAAACTCACAATGAATTCACAAGTTACAAAAAAATGAACCATAGGCTTTCCCTTAGTGTAGTACTATACTAATTTAAGAATGGTAAGGTTTAGGATAAAATAGGTTTCTACAGGTTGTAATGTAGGCTAAGGAACATGTAGAAACTATTCTGGCCAGTGTTAGTGACAATCCTTCCTAATCACTTTAATAAATTACACTTTTCATTCAATTTGCCTTTCATAACAATTTTTATCGACTTCTACCTTCACACACAATCTTTTGTTTTGACCCATCTTATTAAGCTACTTCACATACACTATGAAGGGAGTATTCTATGCACACATTATTCAATCTGAACAACAATTATTTTCCTTTTCATTACCCTTACCAACCACAATAGATAATAATTTTTAGCACCAATAGCTATTATTTGGCGGCTTCTCTTTCACCTTTTCCCTATTTCAATTTCAAACTCCTTAACTTACTGATTTTTCACTAAAGCACTTAGGAGCTTTTGGATAAAATTAAAGTCCACCAAAGAAGGGGATTAAGCTACACATGAGGCATCCAAAGAAAAAGCGAAAGGCTCAACTAGCTAACTAAGATTATGCATATGGGTAGAAAAATAAGAGTATAAAACATGGTTATCAACAAAATGCCTATATCATCTCCTAAACCCACACTATTTATTTCGCTTTGCACACACACTAGGCAAGTTCTAGCTATTATAAGCAATAGGAATACAAAAAATCCTCGCACAAACATGGCACATGCTCAACTCATGCAGGATCATCATAAACTCTCAACAAAACATAAATTCAAGCATTAAGCCAACACTACAAGAGTCTTAATCAGGAGCCCAGGAGTCTTGAAAGTAATCATTCGCACAATCAACATGCTCTTTTTAGACTTAAAATACTTGCATCATGCATTCCAATTTAGCACCAACAAGAATATCCTACTTATTCCTAAAATGGAAATTTTAAAATTACTCCTAAAATTGGGAATTCCCCCTCCCCACACTTCAAAATCTACTTTGTCCCCAAAGTATAATTTAAAAGTAGGTATAGAAATACACCTTGAGGCCTAGCTATTAGAAATTTTACACATCAAGAGGGTTTGGGGACCCCACACTTAGTCTTCTCCATGTTCCTTAGCTCAAATTTCATGTACTCAGACTTCCAATCAACCTGTAACTCAATAAAAAGAAAAACTACGTGAAGTAAAAACTAAAAATACTAGAAATAAACATACCTTAAATTGGGTTGCCTTCAAAGTAGTGCCTGATTTAGTGTCGTGTCACGACCTAATAAACTTTTTCCTCCATCTTGAGGATATGAATTTAACCCCAAACTTCACATTCATATTTATGCATTGCTCATAGGGGGGTGTAGAGATTATAGAATCATGTAATGTATGGTGAATTGTGAACCACTCAACCTTGAAGTGAGGTATGTTTTTATGTTGCTTGTGTGGTGGAAAATTAAGAACATAGGATTCTTGTTCCTCATCTTCACTCTCCTACTATTTCAGAAGATTACATAGAAAAGACATCATCTAAAGATAATGTAGAAAAATGCTTTGAGTGAGGTCCAAAAGATCCCACATCTAAATTTACACAATTCATAAAAACCTCACTCATATTCACCTTCTCAATTGTAGTCTAAAAAAAATGATAGTTAAGTGGTTGCGATTCTAGTGTTTGTTCCACAGTTTAGCTAGGATCCTTCATTTATTTTTTCATCTTCTGTGGAGATGGTGGTGGTGGCATATCCTTAACCCGCTCATCAACTTTATTTTTTGAGTACTCAGACTTCCTTGAATTATCAGTAACTTTGTCTTAATCTAGTTAGAGAGTCAACTCTGCGTCTACCTCCATAGTTATCTTTTGAGCATTGCCTTCAATATGACTGAATCAGGATTAGCTCCACACATATCTTCAGAGTGATACATATTTCTACAGACCACACACCAACTTTTATTCTGCTGCACAGGTCGCAAATCGCAGGTCCTCTCTAATCAATGGGTGGAAATCCTGGGTTAAAGCACTACAAAAAATCATTCTATGCTATTGAACTTCATTAGTTAGATTTCTTATATTTCTTGTTGATTCATAGGGTTTATCATATGATCATGGTCTCTATACCTCTAACCTTCTACCTAATTGGAATTATAACTAAATCATTGAGAAGGGATGTAATAATCCATTTAGATGCATTAAGATGCCATCCTACATGTGAATCAAGAAAGTCCTATAGGTATAGCCCTATCCTAGTTTCTAATTCATATTCCTTATTTTATAAAAGAATAAGAACCTTACTCTATCTATCCCCATGTTCTGTCTTCTCATTCCCTCTCCTGGGTTCACAAAGATGATAATAGATGTATTCTAAGGGTTGAAAATCCTTAAAATAGTTATGAAAAGGACAAATAAACAGCCAAATATTATTATTAATCAAAAACAATTCAATTCAAAGAAATAGAAAACATGTTCTTGGCCTTAACCCCAGAAAAGGATTTTTTTTAGCCGCTAATGGACATAATTGTAATCGCAATAATGGAAAACATGTTAAAATCCATCAAAAATATAAAAGAAATAAAACCCTATTTGAAGTGTGTAGCAGACCCTCTCTAAGCTAAAAATACGTCCAAGGTTTTTAGCATCAAGTTTAAGAAAAACCCTATTTGATGGTAAAAGGGGCACGTCGCAGGGTAATTCTTCCGGAATAGGGGGTGAGTCATGAGCTCATCACCGGGACACACTTTTTTGGGTCCCTTTTGAATATTTTGGATCATATCACACTCCACCTGTCCATCATTAAGTCCCCACACGTGCTAATAACATCCCGGGTGTCCATTTTACATCAAATTTTTTCTCGTGCTCTTGTTGATCCATTACAAGCCTTTTGGTGTTGTTTAAAATTTATTTTCATCTTTATATCACTAATATATCATAATAATCAGCTCAAAAATAATCCTACAGCATCATACACCATAAATTAGAGCTCAAAACAATAGAACATCAAAGACGACGAACTAGAAACGTAAGCTAAGAATGCTAGTTTTTGTCCTGTTGATCTTTAACTTAGTTTTGACTCTTGGCTTGATTCAATTGACCCTTTAAAATCATAAATAAGTTTTTACACTCATAAATACACATTAAAACCATTAGGAACTCATAAAAACTATAAATTCTATCGATATCAACTAGAACAACACATAGATCAAGCTAGTAACACTAGTTTTCTCGCTTAAACTCTAAGTGATCAATTTTAGTACAAACTTGTTTGGAAACACCTTTAATAATTTTAATAAAATATTTAAACACTTGTATTATAATTTAAAACATTATTAACACATAAAGAATAGAAGTAGTCCTCAAAACAAGGCCAAATAAGCCAGAATAACAACACTGAGGTACATAAATCCACCTCAGATGAACGACCCATCTCTATTACAAAACTATATCTCATAATTTAGTTGTAACCCCTACACACACCATCTCAGTTTTACGTCATCAATAGGCTTGATCGATATTTTTGTGGTGTTAGAGGCCTGATCTATCTGAGATGATGGCTCTATACCTGGTGGTGGCTCCGGATGTGAAGTATGATGTTTAACCTTCTCAGACTGGTGTAGTGATGATGACTACTCCTCATTGTGATAATGTTGCAAGTTGTACGCCTAAGGTCATCTTAATAATAGTCTTAGCTACAGTATATTTCTGGGCCCTAGTTGCTATCCACGTCACTCTGGTTGGGCCGCTTTGGTTCGGGCAAGTGGGTACTCCTCCACCGAGCCACTGCTCTTGGAGGACTCATCTCGTCGCCTAGAAGCTTCAACCTTCTTATTTGAAGCCTTCATTGCCATGTGTACCTATAAAACTAAGCATTAGTGTATGAAAGATACTTAAGGATTACACTACATTAAAAAAAACTCCAAATTCAAAAACTTTGACCTTTTCCATAATTTTTACATCCCTATAGCTTATACACAGCCAAAACATATCCAATGTACACATATGCTATTAAAATCAAAAGTATGCATACATACTATTAAAATCAAACTTTTCAATACAAACTATCATGCAAAATATTGGGATTCCTCTACCCTTCAACCTCAAACTTCTATTTAGGGCATGATCGTATAGTTTTATTTGAGAACAATAAACAACTTTAGGATTTTTAGGTTAATTCAAGGTTCCTACAAATAAATTTCTTGATTTCCACACATTTTTCATGAAAAAAATAAATATACCAACTCACTTATTTTGATTTTAGCATAAGATATTACTTTTTAGAGCCAAGAATATTACCTTATATTCAAAGAACTAAAAGTGTAATATGAAAAGATAGAGTGAAACGCTGGCTTCAATGCATATTTTATTCCTTTAGACAAGTTGATACTTAGAATAACTCACGTTCTTCTCTTTTATCAAGTATAGAGAAGAGGGGAAATTTGAATTTGAGATGAAGGAGGATATTTTCAAGTTAAATGGGTTATAGGGTCGGTTTATGAGCCTAAAAAAAGCCTTAGAGGTTGGTTTGGGTTGGGTCAAGTTCAAGGTGGGCCCAAATTATTAAATAAAATTAGGCCAAAAAGTTGGCTACTTACTTCAGCACCTACAAATCATAGATGAAACCTACAGGCCAGATGTACTAGACCATAGGTGGGACTAATTTTTTGACCAATTTCCTACTCCTGGGACTTGTTTTTATGACACTTATAGCACTACTTACGAAACCACCCACATAAGACTTATATCCTTCATGAGTTGGTGAAGTCCCCCTAACTAGAATATTCATAATGAAGTAATGTATTACCCTATTCCAAGTTGTTCCTCATTCTACTATTCCTACAAAAAAGAAAAACAAATTGTAAACATTAAAATAGTGATTTACCTCCTACACAACATTGATTTACCATCGTGGCACCACGTGGCTAAGTTGGTTACTCAGATTTCAGTAACAAGCCTCTGGGTTGCCTCCCAGGTAGCACTTAATTTAACATCGCAGCATGACGTGGGTACCTTGATTTCTTAGAATTCATCAAGGTACCAAAAAGAATACCCTCCTAGGTCATGAAAATAATGAACAACCAACACCACCCTCATGTCGGTTGGATACTTCATAGTTCTTCAAACGTTGAATGTGACTTCCTTATTATTCACTTTGAACTTGAGCTCCCCCTTCTCTATATCAACCATCGCTTTACCTGTGGACACGAATAGTCTTCCCAATATTATAGTCATCTCAAATTTAACCTCACAATAAGAAATGAAAAAATCAACCAAAAAAATAAAGTTATCAACTTTCACCAACACATCAAAAATGATATGCCCACGGGTTTCTTTACTATGGGGTCTTCCATCAACAATCGCATAGTAGTCATATTTGAAGGTCTCAACCATAATTACTTGAATACAGCCAAAAAAATCAAATTAATACTGACTCTACAGTCACATAATGCTTTCGCAAATCTAGATATCCTAATAGTACATCAGATTGTAAATGCTTTGGGATCACCATTTCTTGGGATAGATACTTAAAAGTGGTTGCACTGCAATGGTGAAATCCACAAATGTTATCAAAAGAATCTACTCCCTTCTTAGTCACCAATTCTTTGAAAAACCTGGTATACCTAGGAACCTGCTTCAAAGCCTTAAGGAGGGGGATTTTCAACCTCAGATCTTTTAGCATCTTAATAAATCTCTTGAATGTCCATTCCTCCTACTTCTATTTAAGTACTTAAGTAAAAGGTAGAGGTAGTTATGGAATTTGCTTCACTATGGGCTCATCGACCTTTACATTACCATTATCCTCACCAACACTAATATCAACACCTGTCGTTTAGTCGTACTCCACAGTTGGTGTCAAATTAACCACAATACTATCATTATTTGGCATATCCATAATATTCAATGAAGGATCAACAATATACATACCACTACAAGTGGTAATAGCGATAAAATAACCATTATTCCTTGGATTCTTAATCGTGTTTCTTGGAATACCTCTAATTTAAAGTAGCAAACATCTTCCCAAACTGTTGCACTAACTGCTTGATTGTAGTCACATGAGACTCAACCTTTTGGGTTACACCTGAGATACTAACCTTAATCTAAATAAGGAATGTTTCATAATTTTCTTGACCCTTAGCCAATTTGGACAACAACGCCTTCATTCTCAATTCAATATCACGACTGTCCAGCAAAATATATTTGTCTCTTTTTTTCTTATACTTATCTTTCCATCTCCAGTCACCATCACGTTCTCTACTGCAATCTTTGTATCTATCTCTATAATACTTTTGACCTTGATTTTCTTTCCCCTTGGATTTTAAATCCACCAATTCGAGATTAAGATACTTAGCCTCTTCTTCTAAGTTAGACTCATATATTATAGAGGTTGCACCCTCTGAATATACCCTAATCACTTTCTTAAAATTCACTATTGCAAACTGCTTAGTCAGCTACCCAATATTAATCCTCAGTTGTTCAATCCCTTGCTCTATTGATTCATCAACCACTCTATGGTCACCAAAAGCTCCAATGGCATAAGTCCCAATACCCTTCTTATCCCCTCAAATATGTCACCCTCGATTGGTGAGACATACTAGTCTATAACCTTAAAAGTTACTTCCCAATGTAATCTTATGACTGCTCTACTAGTGATTGTGTTTGCCATATCTTAGGAACTATGTTCACGGTGATAAAATATCTCTAACAAGCTCATCCCTGAAATACATTGACTTGGTACTATGCTCAACTTCTTATTAAACTGGAACTAAGCCTCGTATATCAACTCAACATGTAGTTTCTTGAAGTTTTATATCAGGTCTTTTAACTGTAGCATTATGGTTGAAGGAAAGAAATGGTTTAAGAATTTCCTAATAAGCTCATTCCAAGTGTTGATCAATCCTCTAAGAAGTTCCCCCAACCACAAAGAATCTTCTCCAGTCAATGAAAAGTGAAACAACCTTAATCTAAGTTCCTCCTAATCTAACCCCAGAATTGTATAAGAACTGTAGATCCCATCAAAATTAGCTAGATGTATATTTTTATCATCTGTAGCCAAGACCCCAAATGCACTTTTCATGGTCAAGAGCTGGATCATGGCACTAGAAATGCCAAATTTCACATCAGGGGGCAGTGTAGGAGAAATGATAGCTCCTATTTTTCAGCTCAATGCATCCCATTTCTTTTTCATTATTATATGGATGAAAGTACTGGTATGTTGGCATCACTCCATGAATTCTATCTTGATTACTGTCAAGTATTGCTCGACGATTATCTTCCAATCTTGGCTTGGCTAACTCTACCTGTTGAGCTAGCTGAACCTCCTTATGCCCTATCTAGTTAACAGCTATATCTGCTAACAATTGCTTCATTTATCAATCAATAATGTTCTGAGGAAAACCTAGATTAGGGGGAGGTACCACATAAGGATCATCTTGAACCTCTTAAAGATGGTATGCACACTGGTTTTGTCATTGTATAATTAGGCTTGAAGATTTTCTCTAGGTTAGGATTTAGTAGGAATAGCAGATTCACTTGACTCCTTGAGTTAGGCATACACCGGCGTACACCAAATTAAAAATAGAAAACAAAAACCCAAGAACTTCAACAACTTCAATCAATAACTCCACACTGTATTCCTTGGCAATGGTGCTAAACTTATGATCAACACCCAAACTAACCCTCTAATTGAACATAAAGTAGTCACTATCATGTAAAGTAACTCAACTCAGGTTGGGGTCTAACCTACAGGGAATACGTGGACTTGTCTTTCTAGTTTGCTGGAATCAATAGGAAGTACTAAAAGTAAATGAGGGTTTTATAGTAATAATCTCAAACAAGTAACTGAACTCAAAAGATTTGGTTGTAAATTGTCAGAAATGAATACTAGGATTGTGTTCCACCTGGTGATACAAGCCAAATTGCCTATGGATATTTAGATGGGATGCATAGGATAATCGAGGTGCTTGAGGACTTCTTAGTTCTATAAAAATATACCACATGGATGAATATTACCATTAAGAATGGTCAAAGGACTTTAAAAAGGTTGACGGAGTGCAAAATAGGGCTCGAAAGCCCCATGGGAGGTATATGATCCCAAGGCAATTTGGATCTACTCTGGCATTTCAAGAGTTGATCAAAATAACCCTTATTGAGCCCTTTCTTGACATTGGTAAACTTTTGGGCCCTAAATGTGTAATAATTAGCTTAAACTATAAATACATTGAAGCTAGCTTATTTCCTTAATTAGTTTTTTTATATTAATTGAGATGAAACTCTTTTGGAGAGTCTTTTAAGAGCTTTGAAAAGCCAATTTTGATATTTTTTAAGAAATGGTGGTTATAAGGGGTTTTTAACTTCCTTTCGATCAACGTAAGAGTTAGGTTCTTATTGATAATCAACATGGTAGGTCTTAGGGTTTGAAATACCTTTTGTTATCTTCTTATTTCAATCTATCTATATTCTCTTCCTATCCTTTACTTTATTATTCATTCATTTCATATATTAGTTTAGTTTAATCTTCCATAGAATTTTTTCATATCAATTAATATTAGATTCGAGCTTGATTTCATTCCTACGAAGTCAATCTTGGGTCTATTCATCTTAGAATTTTGAAACATCACAAAAAATTACTTTTCACATATTTTGTTCATAGGTCAAATTTTGAGTTTTTTATTTTTTTATTTATTATTTTTCTAGTGTTATATTTTCATTCTCTAACATTATTAGAGGCCATATACCAAATTCGAGCTAAATCAGAGTGAAATTGAGCTTTATACTATCATTGAAAGTTTGGTTTTGAAAAAGTTTAAAGTGAATTTAATATTTAGAAGTTGGTTTCAAGAGTTGAAGTGTTGATTGAGGAATTTGAGAAAAATAATGTGTGGAATGAGTTTAAAATGTTTAAAAGTTCATAAGTTCAAAATTCTAACTCATTCCGAGTTAAGGAGAAAAAGTTAGAAAAGTTGGCGTTCTTGGAGGGATTGTTATCTTCATCTTGAAAGTTCATCCAAAATTGGTTGTTTAATCCTAAAGAAGGAATAAAAAATAGTCTAAAGTGTTTGTACTAAGCATTTACAAATATTCCAAGGATATCAACAAATGACGACACAAAGGACTGTTTGAGGGGCATTTTCGGCCTTGGAACAAGCAAAGGGCGGCCAAGGTGCACTGTAGCTGCTCCCAGCCTACTTCCGTACGTTAACTCAGTTTCTGAAGCCTCTCCTACTGCCAACCTACACTGGAGGTGTGATGGAATTGCTGCCACAACTCAAGGCAGTGAGCAGCCTTCCCTAGTTGCATTAGAAGTGCTCTAAAGGTGTTCCCAAAGTGTGTGACACCTCCCAACATATATCAAACCTCACCAACATTAAATTCTAGTTCCAAATTCATTCTACCACTCTTGAACTCCAATTTTCTTAGATTTGATATGTTAGTTTCATTCCTTAATTCATAAACTATCAATCAACTAGTAATTCACCTACTAAGTTTGTTGATTAGTTCTTGAGTATGAATTCTTTCACCGTCCGATTTCTTTCAAGTTTTTCTCTTTCTATATCATTGTTACTTCTTGAATTCAAGGACTTACATATTTTCTTTTGAGTCATTAAAACAAGAATATGCTCCGGCCACAAGTGTATATTGATACCTTATTTATCACCGGAGTATAAGAAACTTTCAACATTCGTCTCTCTAATTGTTAGGATTACAAAGGTGATATTCTTATGAGTATTGGTGAATTTATTTATTACTAATCTTGTTTTTTCATTTTGTAGGTGCAAGGTTATAACCGGAAGTATGTCTTTGATAGCCTCGGATAATTGTGACTATGATGTAGGAGACCATAATTGTGGTGAAGATAGTTATGGCTATAAGAATATGGAGATTATGGGGGATATTAATATAGCCATGATGAAGAGAGGGATTTTAGTGAGTACGGAGGTGATGAAGAGCAATGTGAATGTTCTTGTAACGAATATAGGGCATATGAAGAGTATTACACTTCCTACTCTTAGCATATAGGTAATGTAAGATATAACCCATTCATATAAAAATATTACGAAGATCATGGTGAGAATGTATGTGAGGATTTTGAAGTTTCATATTTCTCATCTTGTAGTACTTCTTATCAAGGTCAAATTGATGTGAATGGTTATACTAATTATAGTAGAGGTTGCATCTCCAAAGCCTAGGGGTATTACATCTTACTCTTCTCATGCTAGTACCAAAACATATGGAAATGGGAACCAAGATAGAAATAAAGGGTATATTAGTAGTCAATATCTTCCTACTCTTCCCATCTTTATAAGAGAGTCGGGTCCCAAGGATTATTTTGATTGAGAATGGGATGTGAAAGTATCTTCAAGGATTATGATATGTGAAAGTCCACAGAGCTACGTGTGATATTAAACATATTCAAGTTCTAACACTGTTGTAGTAGGAACTCATATGAAAGTCCAACCGAACATGGAGTGCCTTAAAAGGACTCATGAGGGGTGCCCATGTATCAGTGGGGTATACAAAGCCTTACAATGTTAATCCACGAAAAAAGGTTCACTGCTAAGAGGAGAGCAGTTGTGGGGTTTTGAGATGCCTCTTTGTTCTAGATGATTGGAGCTATAGAAACTAAATCATCCTACCCATGGTGGACAATCTAAGGATTTCTCAAGATCCACTATTTGTTCCATACTTCTTGGAGGGGTATAGAATTTCTGATAGAGTGGAGATTTTATTCACCCGATGTGGGTACTATGAGGAGGTTTGGTGAGACATCTTTCTCTTGGAGTATGGATATTTATGCTTGGGTTCCAATTGGTTTGCACGACATAGAGTTCCAAATGAGAAAAATAGCCTAAAGTTGTAAGGACCAATGTAGAAATCATCTCTTTCCACTATTTTTCCTAAATCTCAAAGAAATATGGCCGCTTACTCCAAGCCTAATGAAAGTATGAGAGAAAAGATTAAGAGGAGTAAGGGAGTAAATTATGGAAACCTAAGTAAGGAGAGGTTATGAGGAGTGAAGTTAGGGGGTTGGCACCAAACCAGGCTAACAATGTTTATCCTTCTTTTAATAAGGACATGTGTGTAGGTACCAACATGGCAAGCATAGGATAACACGTACAAAAAGTGAATATCCCCTTTGAATATTTGATGAGGGAAATCTTATAAGCTTCAAAATCTTGTGGAGGACCTTTACTCCAAGGTAAAGAAGAATGTTCTTAAGAGCTTCAAGGTAACATAGCTCACTTTTACACTTTTATACATATGAATGATGATTGTGAGGCTAGAAACCCAGTAAGTATGAGTAGTAGCTTGACTATATATGAGTATCATGATTCCTTACCTATTGTTGATGATGTACTTATTGAGAGTATGGATACACTAGTTAATCCTATTGATGGACGAATTGATTCTTCTTGTTAGATCAATTTGAGTCCACCTAGTGTTGAAGCCACTGTGATAAATTATGGTACATTGTCTTGTGAAATTTTTATTAATCAACTTGTCTGTGAAACTATGCTTCCACTTGAGGATCTTTGTGATATGGTTATTAAACCTCAAGTGACTGATGATGTCGAAATGTTTATCAAGTGAATAGGAGTGACCCTTTGAGTATATACTTTTGGGAATATCGTATTGCTTGCCTGGCTCATAGGATAAATATATGTTTGAAACATCTTTGACACTTGATATTTGTCTTCTAGAGAGTGAACTTGTATGTTCTAAATCCTATTCATGGATAAATCCTTCTCTCTTTAGAAACAATATCTTGTTTAAAGATGATAAAATCACTCCTAGTAGATTAACTAGTGGCACGGATAACATTGATGAGGTAGCTCATCTTGAGGGATATATCCCATATGTCAACCCACAATGGTGTAACAACATTACTCCTAATGATGGAAATCTCTTCTTTGAAAATGAGAGTACTCTTAAGCGAAAGGGATGTGATATTTTTTAAAGGAATGATCAATTGGGTGATGCTAATATTGGTTTACTTGAATGATTGAGAAACCCAATTAGTGATTGTTCCTATGAAAATGATTGTGGTTGTGATCCTTTATACGACACCTCACCCTTGTTTTATAATTATGAGGATGAATTTCTTGATTCTTGTGATGCCTTGAATAATAACTCCTTTGATGTTAGCATTGGTTTGTGTCTACTTGAGGATTTACCCCTTGCAAGGAAAGGTATTACTTGTTTAGAAATTGTTCCTTCTTCTTTGTGTGCCTTTATTGATAAGAATACTCATGGCGATGATCTTGAATCCAATAATGCTTATATGCATTTGGACACCGTAGTTGAAGTTAATTCATATGATATCTTTCTCTATCTTATTTTTGCTTATGAAATTGTCAATAGTCATATAGAGGTTAAACTTATTGGTGAAAAAAAACACATTTAGGGAAAGTAAGTATTGCCATGAACCATTTTCTCTGCTAATTCTTTAATTTGATTTCGAAGACCTAATTAGATGTTGTGATTTTCGTACACCCAGCTTAGTGCTTTGTCTAGATGACAAGCAATGTTTGAATGAGGATGTTGAAACCCTTACCTATGATGGAGAGTCTTTCGTGGGGATTGAAAATCCACTTTTTAGACCCAAGTTGTGCATGGGAGGCATTTCCAACAAAGATGAGTATTCATTAATAAAGGCAAATAAAGAAAAGATCCAAGAGAGTTTAACATTGTGTGATTCCATTCTTCACCAAGGTTTCACTACTTGTAGGTAATGGAGAGAGTTTTTGATTGAATGCACTTTGGATGAATTACACCCATATGATAACCTTCTTTATAAATTGTTTACAATAGGTAACCCTTTTCTTAATGGAAGTTGTTTGAAAGTAAAAAGTTATATGCGCTTAAATGATTTGATTCCATCCTTGTATTCATTATGTGCTAAATATTTTGAGACAAGTGGCCTTCTATAGATAATATCACCTTTTATGATGCTTGAATACTTTTTTCCTTTCTGTACTACCTTTGTGTCTATGATGATATCCATGCTACTCTTAGAATTGGTTCATGTGGAGGTAGGAAACTTATTAGTTGGTCCACTTGGTTGAGTGATAATGCCATGTAGTTTATTCATATCATTGACTCTGAAAAATCATTGTGTATTTTTGAAACATTGGTGGAACCACATTCGGTGTGGTCTCTGGAAGAGATAATGAAGCAATTGTGTCTTATGGATCCTAATATGAATATAGTGTCACCCTTTTGGATTCTTGAGACCATTATAACCTTTATGGTTTCCTTATCTATTAATATTTGTTATAGCCAATTTCTTTGTAACCTTTTTAGTAAGTTTTTCATGATTAAAACAAAGGATCCTTGGTTATATCTTAAGTGTGTGCATCCTTGGCATGATGTTATGATTATTTGTACTAACCTAAACCATCATGTCATGAGGATATTGTGTTTGTTTCTCCTTTATTTGATGTTGCAAGAATTGTATTTGAGGTCGAATTCTTTTCGAAAAGTTGAGGATGATACAAGCCAAATTGCCTCCAGACCTTTCAATGGTATATTTATGATGCTCGGGGTACTTGATGACTCCTTAGTGCTATTAAAAGATTCCATATGGATGAAGATTACAATTAAGGAGGGTCAACGGAATTTGATGATATCGGTGGAGGGAAAAATAGGGTTTAAAACCCTTGGAAGGGATATGTACCCAAGGCGCTTTGGATCTGCTTTTGATCCACCCTAGCATTTCAAGAGAGGGTCAAAATAGACCTTACTGAGCCTTTTCTTGCCATTGGGTTACTTATGGGCCCTAAATATGTAATAATTATCCTAAACTATAAATACTTGCGAGCTATCTTATTTCCTTAGTTTTTGGATATTGGTTTAGATGAAACTCATTTTGGGAATATTTTGAGTGCTTGAAAAATCCAATTTGATATTTTCTTAGAAACGGTGGTTGTAAGGGGGTTTTGATTCCCTTTCACTCAACGTAAGAATTAGGTGCATGTTCGTTATCAACAAAGAAGGTCTTAGGGTTTGAAATACCCTTTGGTTGCCCTTTTTTATCTTGTTGTAGCTGTCTATCTTCTCTTCCTATCCTTTACTTTACTGTTCTTTGATTTTTGTATCTTAGTTTATTTTTTTCTTCTAATTTTTTTGTATAACTGGCTTCTTACTTAGTAAGCTTCTCATGCTCAATCCAACTATTAAATTTCTGCACATGTAGAATCTGGTAAGTTAGGTATCACCAATCGTCTCTCAGCATACTTTGGTGAATTTCACTCATCTCCTTTCTGTCTTAGAGCATCACCTTACGATCCCTTACCTTGGACCCTAGTTTTAACTATCTTTTTTTGTTCTCAAGTTGATTAGATGTAAGTTAATCATCTTAAGTAGATAACACATGTAAGCTTATTTTGGCAATTAATCCCCAATCACTGTTAAGATCTCCTTTTCCCAATATCTTCCTCCATCTTGGGTTCGCAGTGAATACATGATGGATCCTAACATTTACAACTATTAAGAAAGTAATAAGTAAGAAGAAAACCACAATGCATGTATCAACAACTATCTAAAAGGATTGAACACTTCCCCTACTTCTTTATTTAGCTAGGGTTCCCATAACCCTAGCTAAGGAAATTAGCCGCTTGTGTTTGGAATACGATCAAAGAAATTCATTGAAACCATTCAAACAATATCACAATAATCAATGAATAAAACCTAAATTCTTTAACTAAATAAACAACCAAAATTAATATAAAGCAATCCTAAAATCAAAATAGGATTCTGAAATCAAATATATGTTTGTAAGTATATAAAGTGCGTAAGATAGCTAAAAAAATTAAAAGAGTATATATACATTACAAGGAAACCCTAAAAATCAAATTCCAAATGAAAAAAGAAAAAATGAGGTTTATGGCCACCTAATAAGCTACATACAGGCTGCAGGTGGAACCTATTGACCGTAGGTGGTCCCATGTAGATACTCCCTTCTTCCAACAACTCCTAAATTCTATGGACTTGGCACCTCTCAACCTACTCCTAAATTCTATGGATTTGGCACCTCTACAACCTACTCTGTTACATACAGATCATAGGTGACACCTATGGATCATAGGTTCCTTATGTAAGTGTCAGAGTCTTTTTTTCTGCACTTCTGAGCCTCTGAACTTCAAATTTTTGACACTTTCTTTGGACCTACACCCAGTAGATGGTACCTACAGGATGTAGGTGCCCACTTAAATAGCCTAAAACGTCAATTTTTATCCTTTTCTAGAGTTTAGCATCCAAAACATGGTTTCCTGCAAAACGTAACATAAAAAACATCATATCTAACAAAAACACCTAAGTAACTTGCATATTTTCATCATTTTAAGCCTCAAAAGTGCTATGAACCCATAGCATATCACGAGCACCACATATTGTGGCTATTCAGATAAGTCACTATTGTGACATGGCATAGGAATTACGGCACTTGGTACCTACCAAGAGTATTGCGATTGCGACCCCTAGTTCCTAATTAGCAAGTGTACCAGATACAAATGAGACAAAGGATTGATCCAAAATCACATGTACGCAAAATGAACTATACTGCCACACCAAATTTTATTTTCCAGATTCAATGGCATAGTCAAAATTTCCATCCAGGTCATTTCAACATTAAGTGGGTCCCACACATAATTTTTATTTTCTTAACTTTCCAATAATAGGTTGAAATGAGATTAGGTGCCTTGAGACCCAAACCAAAAGTCCACCTAGCCTAAAATTGACATTACAAAGTTGCTGGTGATAACGCCCAAGATATACCTCTAATCTAAAGATTATACAGTCGTTGTAAAATATAATAACCTAACAAAGGTTGGGTTCAAATACTAAGGGAATACATGGAATTATGGCTCTTAACTGATATAGTCATTAGACAGAACTGTTAAGTAACTGGGGGGGTTTGAAGTGACAATCTAAAACAAGTAACTAATATCTATTCAAGTTGTAATAAAGTCGTCAATGAATACTACGACTATTTTTCCCCAGCTTCTAACTTAGTAAGTTTCTTGTGCTCAATCAAACTATATAATTGTTGTACATGTAGAATTTGGTATGATTGTATCACCAACTACTTCTCATCACTATTTGGTAAATTTTACTCATCACCTCCTCGTCTCAAAGTATTACCTTACTAACTCTTACCTTGGACCTTGTAATAACTATCTCCTCTTGGTCTTAAGTTGATTGGATGGGAGTTAACTGGCTTACAAAGATAGTAAAAGTAAGCTTATTTTAACAAATAATCCCAAATCACCATTGTGATTTCCTTTTCCCAATCTATACCTCCATCTCAGGTTTATAGTGAATACGGGATGGATAATAATGTCAGCACCTATTAAGAAATCAATAAAAGAAAAGGAAACCCAAATACATTAAGCAACAATAGTCTAGAAGGTTTGAACATTTCCCTTACTTTGTTATGTAGCCAGGGTTACCACAACCCTAGCTAAGGGAGATTAGCCACTCATCCTCTTGTAACAATCAAAGGAAATCATATTTGAACATATTAAACAATCAAAAATTAATCTAAAACTAAAAATCAATAAAACTTCAACTTAATTAACAACCAAAATCAATAAAAAATAATTCTAAGACCAAAGACAGATCTCAAAATCAAAATATATGTTTGTGAATACTAAAAGTGTGTAAATTGAATACATAACATCATTAGGGTATTTATAGAATACCTGGAAACTCTAAAAGTAAAATCCCAAGTGAAAAAGGAAAAACAAAGGTTGTGGTTGTTAACTAAGTCAACATACAGATCATATGTTGAACATACAGTATGTTAGACTTAGTATGTTTCCACCTTAGAATCTTGGATCTTCAGCGCTCTCGACTTTTACATTTTTGTACTGTACTATGTCCACATATGGACCTTATATTCAATATGTGGACCATATGTTGACTCAGTATATTGATATTCTGTCTTTTTCCTGAAGCTTGGTCTCTTGATTTCCAATTTCTCAGCACACTTTGCTTACTTACACTAAGTATGTAGCACATACGACCCAAAGTTGACTTATTATGTATCCAAAAACTTTACTTCTCTTCTTTTTCTTCAGAATTTCATCCAAAACCTAGTTTCCTACAAAATATAACAAAAATACATTATATCTAACAAAAAATCCTAAGAAACTTGCTTATTTTCATAGTTTTAAGCATCGAAAGTGCTATATTGCTATAGCACATCAACGCCCTCAACTTAAAACTTTGAATTTACTCAGGCAACACAATACTAAAAAATAAAATAAAACAGTGGTGAGCCCAAAATTTTAAACAAAATTTGGGGCCACATGTGCCCTACTTTTATGGGACCCAAAAGTTAGCCATTTTCCCTACTCACTGGACTTTGTATTTTGACCATAATTTTACTACTTACAAGGTCATAAAGTGTAATTATAAACCTGTAAGAATTTTTGTAAGTTTAAAGTACAGAAATTTTCCAAAAACTCTCAAAATTCTATCTTTTCGAGTTAAGCAAAACTTACCTAGCCCACGTGAGATGCATTTGGAAATCCTTACCATGTTCCAGGCGTTTACTCAAGTTATGTACCTACAAAAACAAAACAAACTAAAATAAACACTAAAATAGTGGGTTAACTCCCACCCAGTGCTTGATTTAACCTCGCGGCTGGCATGACTATGCTGGTAACTAAGAATTCACCAAAAAGATCTTAGGTTTCCTCCCATGCAGTGCTCAATTTAACATCGCAGCACAATGCAGATACCTTGATTACTTAAAATTCATCAAGATACCCATAGGAATTTTCTCTTGGGTTATTAATACAATCTATCACCATTACCACTTTGTTGGTCAGTTTCTTCATTATTTTTTAAAAGTTGAATGGGACCTCTTCGTCATTGACACTGAACTTCAGCTCCCCCTTCTCCATATCAACCATTTCTCTACCTGTGTCCATAAATAGTCTCCCTAATATGATGGGTATCTTGGTATCAAACTCATAGTCTAGAATGACAAAGTTAGCCAGAAAGATGAAGTTATCGACTCTCCCAATCATATCAAAATAAATGCCCATAGGTCTTTTCATAGTGCAATCAACCATCAACAGTTGTATCATAGTCGATTCAGAAGGGCTCAAGACCAATTATTTGAATACAACCAGTGACATCAAATTTATGTGGGCTCCTAAGTCACATAAGCCTCTGGTGAACTGAGATGAACCAATAGTGCATGGTATAGTGAGTACTCTGATCACCCTTTTTCTAGGCCAAAGACTTAGTCGTGACCACACTACAGTGGTGCAATCAACTAATATCCTTAAAATAAGCTGTTTTTCCTTTGTAACCAATTGTTTCATAAACCTGGCATATCCAAGCATCTGCTCTAATGTCTTAAGTAGACGGATGTTCAAGCTCAGCTCTTTCAGCATCTCAACAAATCACTTAAACTTTCCTTCCTTTCTCTTCTACTTTAGTCTCTGATGAAAAAGATGGATGGGGGGGAGGTTTATGGAATTTGTCTCACTTTTTGATTAATAATCTGACCGTTACTTTTGTCCTCACCAACTTAACCATTACAACTCCTTTCTCTTTCTTACTTCATTATAGGTATCTCATCAAAAAGAGTTTTATTATTCCCTAGCACTTCTACAGTAAGAAATAGCGAAACCATAGTGGTTATACCACTCTTTATGGTAATAGCAAGAACATGACCATCATTTTTTACATTTTGAAAAGTGTTGCTCGAAATGGTACGTAGTTGCCTCTTATTCAATGTAGCTGACATTTGCCTGAACAGGTGATCCATCTGCTTGATAGCAGTGGCATAAGATTAAACCTTCTAGCTCAACTCTGAAATGTCAACCTTTATCTTCTTAAGGTTTTTCTCCAAATTTTATTGACCTTTGTCAGTATCTCCTCTATTCTATATTATGTATCCCAGTTGCCTGGTGGAATATATCTATCTCCCCTCTCTCTTTATTCATCTTTTTACCCGAGTTACTATTTTACTCCCTACTACAGTCTCTGTATCTATCATAATTGTTTCGACCTTGGTTTTCTTTCCCTTGGGCTCAAAAACCCACCAATTGATGATCCAAATATTTTATCTCCTCCTTTAACTTAACACATAATATTTAGAAGCTGAACCCTGAGCTTCTACTATATTTACATTCTCAAAACTTGTTGCTGCAAACTGCTTTGCCAGTAACCAAAGATCAGTTCTCAGCAGTACAATTTCTTGTGCTACAAAATCATTAACTACTTTCTATTCATATGAGGTACCAATAACATAAGATCTAGACCCCCCTCTCAGCCTCTCGAGTTTTCCACTCTTATTTAGTAAGAAAGATCTGATTTTGGATATCCAAAGCTACCTCCTAATGTATTCTTATAAAATCTCCTCCAGAAATGGTGTCTGCTATGGCTCTGTAGCTGATGATCATGGCTATATAGAATATCTCCAATAAACTCATCCTTGAGATTTGATGGTTGGGCACCACACTCAGCTTCTTCTTGAACCTGAACCAAGCCTCGTAAATAGATTCTAATTGCAGCTTCTTGAAATTAAAAATCTCATCCTTAAGCTACAATATATTGGATAGAGAAAATAACTTATCGCCTATACAACTCATTCTAAATACTGATAGATCCTCTTATAAGTTCCCATAGCCATAAATATGCTACTCCTGTAAGTTAGAAAGGTAAAAACCTCAATCTAAGTGCCTCTTGATTTACCCCTGCATTTGAGTACGAACTTCAGACCCCAATGAAATTTGAAAGGTACATATTTGCGTCATCTGTAGGCAAATTTGCAAATACACCCTTCAGATTTAAGAGCTAAATCATTACACTCGTTAAGTCAAACTTAATGCCTAGGGGCAAAACAAGAGGAATAATAGCTCTAGTCTCTGCCTACTCAACGTACCTCAGATCCTATCCATCATTCTCTTAGGGCTAAAAATACTAGTACACTGGGAACACTTGAGCACGACTATTTCTAACTCTATTCTGATTACCAACGAGGGCTGATCAGTGGTCTGCTTTTTGTCTATGGACAACTAACTCTTCCTCCAAAGCTATATGCTAAGCATCTTCTTACCTTATCTGATTAGTAGTTTATGTTACTATCAACATCTCCATCTACTGGTTAAAAATATCCTAAACACCTTTAGGAGGAGGGGTAGGCACATGGTGTGCATCATCATGAACCCTTTCAAGAACATCATTACTTTTTGGCTGTCATCCTACTAGATGTTTGTAGGATCCTTTATGGATTCAAATTCAATGGGAGTAAGGGATTGTCTCTAATACGCATGCTTCGCATACACCTAACTAAGATAAAAAAACAAAAAAACTTGTAGACTGCAAAAACCTAAATTCACAATACAACCTTTTACTCGCCGACAACGATGCCAAAATTTGATAATGCCCAAGCTACACCTTTAATGTAAAGATTATACGATAGATGTAAAATATAGTAACCCAACAAAGATTGTGGTTGAATCCCAAGGAAATATGTGGAATTATGGCTCTTTACTACAGTATTCAACGAGCGGAATAGGAAAGTAAATAGGGGTTTGAAGTGACAATCTCAAAAAACTAACTAATATCAATTTCGGTTCTAATTCCATCGTAGATGAACACTAGGACTTTGTCCATATGGCTTCTAACTTATTAAGCTTATCATGCTTAATCCAACTATATAACTACTGTTTATGTAGAATCTGGTAAGATAGGTATCACCAACCGCCTGTCGACACCATTTGGTAAATTTCACTTATCTCCTCTTAGTGTAAGAGTATCACCTTACTAACCCTTACCTTGGACCCCAGTTTTAACTATCTTCTATTGGTCTCAAGTTGATTAGATGGGAGTTAACTGGCTTAAGAAGATAGTAAAAATAAGCTTATTTTGACGATTAACCCTAAATCACCATTGTGATTTCCTTTTCTAATCTCTACCTCCCTCTCAGGTTTGTAGTGAATACAGGTGGGACCCTGATATTTTCATCTATTAAGAAATCTTTAAAAGTAAAGGAAACCCCAATACATTCTATAACAACAGTCTAGAAGGACTGAATACTTCCCCTACTTTATTATGTAGCTAGGTGCCCACAACCCAAGTTAAGGGAGATTAGCCACTCATGTTTGTGTAACGATCAAAGGAATTTGTATTTGAAAACATTCAACAATCACACACACTCAATAATTGAAAATCCCAAAACTTCATCTTAATTAACAACCAAAATAAATTCAAATTAATTCTAAGACCTAAGATGGATTTTAGAATTAGAATATATGTTTGTGAGTATAAAGAATGCATAAATTGAATACAAAACATTATTAGGGAATTTATAGAATACAGGAAAACCTTAAAAATCAAATCCTAAATGAAAAAAGAAAAACAAAGTCGGTGGTTACTTATTAAATCAACATGCAAATTATATGTTGAACATACAAACTGTATGTTAAACATATGGACCATATGCTGAACTTAGTATGTTGCCACCCTTTAATCCTGGATCTTTAGCTCTCTAGAATTTTGAATTTTTCTACAGACTAAGTCCAAATATGGACCGTATGTAGAATATACGGATCGTATGTTGACTTAGTATGTTAATTTTCTTACTTTTTTCTATATCTTAGTCTCTGGACTACCAGTTTCTCAACATACTTTTCTCAAATACACTAAGTAGGTAGCACATACGCCCTAAAGTTGACTTAGCATGTACCTAAAAACTTGACTTTTCTTCTTTTTCTTCAGAATTGTATCCAAAACCTAGTTTCCAACAAAACATACCAAAAATCCATCATATCTAACAAAACATCCTAAGAAACTTGCATATTTTCATAGTTTTAAGAATTGAAAGTGTGATATTTCTATGGAACATCAGTTGGAACAATCAGAATTAGAATACGAGGTTATTAAACAAAAATTTTTGCTTGGTAGCCAATTTAAACCAACAAAGACTTCAAAATAGGGAATTAGCACTAAAAACCAAAAGAACTACTTGATAATTGTACTATCTATTCTAGTAAATCATAAATTACTTAGGATAGCTACAGAAAAGAAACTAACGATGAAAATAAAAAGAGATATGGAAAATAACTTCAGTTCATTACAGTTATTCTTATCAAACTACTTACTTGATGTCTAGCTTCCTAACTAGTTGACAATTCCTTTTCCCCTAAAACCAATGAAGAAGGAAGGCGTAAGTTAATTCTTATAAAGAACCAAAAGCAAAGAGCTATGCCAGGGTGGGGGGATGATAAAAGAAATGGATCTAATGAAAAAAATTAGGGTTCCCTATGATTCTCCATGCTCAATGAGATACACCAACCTCAGGATGCCTTAATACTAATAGCATAAGTTTCTGAGATAGATCTTGACCTATCTCAGTTAAGAAAGGTGATAATATATATTTCTCATGATGCACGACTCCATAGATAGTTTTATTTGAGATAGTGATGGAGGATATCACATACGATCATCCACTTTGATCATGCCACTAGGTATTTGATTAAGACATTGCATAATAATTCAAACACTTTGTTGTATCTCTTTGATACAAATACACTAGCAATCAAAGCAATCTCCTTTAGTACCTACTGTTATGTTAGGATCTAATTGGTCATGAATATCATAAGGTGCTTATTTTCATAATCCCAGCATAACATAAAATCTCATAAAATTATATCACTGAATCCTCAATCCTTTATTTGTTGTGCTTTGAAAGTACCAATATTCACTAATCATTGTTTCTAGATACAGTTGTTAATTAACATCTTTTGTAATTTCTCAACATGAGAAGTAAATTATTGTGTAAGTGGATCAATATTTATACATAATCCAAGAGGAAGATCTTGTGCCACTCCATATGTTCTCATGAAACAAGCATGAACCCTGGATCCCAAGACTCTTTCATAAAATTCCGATAATTTCTCTGACTCCTCAAAATCCCAAAAAAAATGGAGTTGATACTCCTACATCCATTGCATGAGTAGTTAAAAAAAGTTGATGATTTGAAATTTTAGTTATTTAACAAAATAAAACTCGTATATAATGAGCTCATAATGGTACCTAATAATTCAAAAGTCTCTCTATGGCTGAAGAATGACCGAGTTCTTGGGCCATCATAGAAACATGAATCAGGTTAATGATTGAATGAATAATATAATATTATGATAAATTTAGATGTTCACTTACATCACATACATAAGTGGTCTTTGAACATTGTAGTAAGGTCACCCATAACATGATTCTCCAACTTGAGTTATCTTATCCCCAGACCATACAATTCAATAATATTAGAAAAATGGTAGCATAAGGTAACAACTATTATAGGAAGTTGGTCATCTTTGGAAGCCTTAGCTAGTAACCAAAGCGTATTATTCCTGTAACTACTTTGGTACTTTGTTTATAGCTTTTTTAAGTTATGCATTAGGAGGATTTTTCTTGAATTGGAGTAGCGCCTTTGGAATAGGATTAGGGATCCTAAGTGGTGCATTTATAGAGGTAAATTTAAGAAAGAGAAAAAAAGGTTAGGTTCCTTTAGGGCGTGTTTGTCTGGCCCTGAATAGGAGGGGCAACGCTCTGGATCCTCCCTGCTTGTAAAAATGAATGGATCAAAGATGGGCTTGGTTCTTTATTTTTTATGTATGGGGGGAGGGTGAACGCCATAAGAGAAGATAGCCCTATCATAAGAAAGAGGGTAAAAAGGTGTTGTCATCTATCTCAACCAATTTCCTAAGGCGTTAGAAATCTAGATTGACTCAAAGAATAACTCTCACTAACGTGACCTTCATTCCACCAACAAAGAAGTCATCCTTGATAATTTTTCATTTCTTCCCTACCGAGCTGGCTCTCTTCGCTATTCAATGCTTCTACCTTTCTTTTCTATAACATACCCAGGCACCCTCTTTTCTAATCACTAAGAAAAATAGACCAATCAAATCTCTATCTAGGTTAAGCTTCATCTACTATTTTTACAACTGCAGACGGGTTTCTTCTACCCATTCCTCAATCTCCCATAATACTCAAGTAACTCTGTAAAGTCTTATGAGGACATCTTTCTTCTTTACCCACTCTCCATTCAAACAGCTCTCAAAGCAGAGTTGAAGGGTAGGCAGAAGGTACCATGATCCCTTTGTACTACAAATCTATATAAAATTAAGTGTATTTTATCGGTTCTATAGAATGCTCCTATCTATCGGCAAAGATCTTGTGCGTGTGTAGTAATGCTTTGGATGCTTCATCATAGAATAGATCAATCCAGTTCCTATTTTTTTCTAGTGCACTCATTTTATATCTTCTACAAACAAGGAAAGACGCAGTGGGAGGAAAGTAGCCCTAGCCTCTGTCTGACCGATTATTCTGCTAGCATCTCATATTTATGCCTTCGTTCGACTATCGCTCATGAATGTGGTTATAGATAGGATAGTCTTAGTAGGTTGTAGATTTCTACTATTATAACCTTCTATGGCATGTTGTTGTCGCTTCTATATTCCATATATCACTTAGTCATCTCTACTTTGCTGTGAGTTAGCACCTCCAAAAGAAATAGAGAACTTCAATTAGTGACCCCGCGATCGCCCTCTGATCTGTCAGAATAGTATTCTATTTTTATCTAGAAAACTCACCTTGGGATTTGTTTTACTATTTTCTTTACATATCAGTTTGTGTGATTAACTTGCTTATCAAGTCTTCGTCGTGATAAATGACATCACGACCTATGTTTTTGGGTCATCACAATATCTAATATGAATTTATAAGATAATTATTTATATTTCTTCACTTTACCTTATTGTTTGTCCACGGTCAGGAATAGAGGTACAACTACCCAAGTGTGGCCAGTTGAACACTCCTTGCAGAAAAATTTACTATTGTGCATGTAGGTCAAATTCTATTACTAATAAATATATACTTATTATTGAACACCATTGACACAAGATCCTCATTCGATGTAGTTTTTAAGTATGTTCATTTTTAGCTAAATGGTCTGGGGTTTGAGCTTGTGCAATACGCAGTTATTTGTTCTATTGCAATGACCTTATTTTGTTTATTTTCTATTTCTATGTGATTTGACTATTTTTCCCTACCCTGGAGCTGCTACATGTTTACGTTAATATTGGGGTATGGTTGTCATAGTTCCTGTGTCCACCGAGAATAAGTTGTGCATGTTTATAGTTTTTAAAAGCTTAAAAACCCACAAAGTTGACTTAGGTCAGCACTTGTTGTTTGGAGTGTCAGATAGCAAAACGGACTGCGCCAGTAGACCCAAAATATTGAATTTAGGTTGGTGCTGGGTTGGATCAATTTTGGGATATTAATATCTCATTTCGATCAATTATTTATAAAATAGTGAAATAAGGTCTTGAGGGTTAATTTTGTGAAAACAACTTTCTTTTTCAAAAATACAATATCTCGATTGAGTTTGAAATATCAAAATTATCCTAGTAGCATATATAGTTTGTCTCGATGGGATCCCAATCAATTCTTGAGGGTCCAATCAAAGCTCGGTAGACTTGCACCAAAATCAACATCAACCAATATCTTGGTCGCTTAAGAAACAATAAATTTATCAGCCCATGAATGCTTAAGCGGTAACCTCTTTAGGGGCCAAGAAATCTTTTAAGAGGTATCCTCTTTAGTGGTTTGGTATCGCTTAGGCAACAACCACTGTATATAACCCCCTCTCATTCTCAATTTTCTTTTTTCTTAGACCTCCAAGCTTTGGGAAAGACGATTTTTGAGGGTCTCAACATTGATTCTCATGTAGTAAACTTCTAAACTCGCAGTCCAACTATTTTTTCTTTATTTTATCTTTAAAAACACCTACATAGTGATATTATGTGGAAATTAGGGTTTTAATGATAACGTTTAAAAAGGATTTTTCTCCTTTTGGACCTTGATTCAACGTGTTTTAGCATGGATTTTCTCCAGTAGACTCTATAACCTTGGTAAATATGTTTTTGAAACAAAATGCCAATTTTACCCTTTTTATTTTCAAACCCATTTTTCAAATTAGTTTTGACCCCGACCCAGATATATGAAATAAGAGCATCATTAGCTTTCTTTTAAAATGTTGATGCTATATCTAAATGTTGTACGTAATTTGAGAACGTACGTGATACTCCCAAATTACACCTCTCTTGCGAGAGAGTAAGTGGTTGTTATCAAATATATAACCCAACTAGGTTGGGGTCGAATCCCATTGGGAATATGATGCTAATTAAATTGTATGCAGATTACTTGACTTTTAATCATTTGTTTCCGTAAAATAAATAAGGGGGATTTGATTCAGTTCACAAATTAATGGGTCCAGTTTAACAAGATGAAATACGTGTAGTAGTATTCAAATTCAGAGAAATAGCAAGCTAGGGTTATGTCCATCTTGTAGTTTTCAATACTTTCTAACTATGGGCTTTACGAATTCATACATAACGTATTGTATTTAATAACATAATCCTAGTGTTTCTCAACCATCAAGGACTAATTCACTTTAGTTCTCTCGAATCAAAAGCGTTTACCAAAAACAATACGAAATCTTCAAGTAGTTAATCCTGCTAAGGCATTAACATATGAAATAAGGGTTGGGAATCCTATTTTCTTGTCATTACTCTCTTTTTCGAACATCAACCTTTCTTTTGAACAAGTTGCGTTTTAAGTCATTTCCTCTATGTTTGCAACCACGAGAATTCAAGATAAGTGAAGACAGTATGATGTAAACAATTCAATGCATAATGAATTCAAAACTCAAAGTCATAGATTGTATGCTACAAGGCTTCCATAACACTAACTAATAAACTTAGCTACTCATGAATAAAACGAAAAGCATTATAAATATATTCATCATACCAAAAACAAGTAGATGATCTTGGTGTGCGAATAGTAAAAACAAGAGTGAAAATATTTTTCTCTCTCTCCAGACTAAGCCGCCACTCTCCAATCCAAAATAATACAGAATAATCAATAATGAATAAAAATTCAGCATTAAGCCTTTTCATAATCTTTTCTCTCATAATTGCCTTCTAAGTTCCTGAAGTAATTAAAATGACAAACTAGTCTTGGACATAGTTTCTAGGCGCCACATTTGGTCCAGAATGCTACTCTCTCTTGTGTAATATGACATCTGCATTCAATAGTCTCATTATGTATTCATCTACCTCATTAATACCTAAAATCATTCTAATCACATCGGTTAGCTCAATTATATAGAAGTAGAGTAAAAACATAAGAAACTAGGCACTTTGTTCTCTAAACTAAGCTAAAATATGGATAAGTTATGGTGCTTAGGCATATAAATACACCCACCACCCCACACTTAACGCTTTGTTCGTTCTTGAACAACACATCTATTTATACATACTACACAAGCCTTAGCACCCACAAAGGAAAACAAGATGCTCAAATAGGCTCACACAACAATTATGAACAAGAAATTGATTCAGGAATCATTACTAGAGAAAAAATACCCTCAAGAATAAACTCATTAAGTTGGCAAGTTCATGCATACCGTTTAAGAAAATAAATCATATAAATTACCCAACTTTCATAAACTATGTGCCCTCATAACAAGAAAGTTACTCATAATCACTCACAATCATGCAATTTCTAACAAAATAGGTACAAGAATCAAGTTGCGCTCACTCTCACAAAGAATTCTCAAATTACAACTAATAACCATATGCTTGCCATTAGTGTAATACTCCACTAATATTAGAGTGCTACTTCTAACTCAAATTGATTTTACATTAAATCTCTTAGGAGCTTTGGGATCAAATTACGGTCTATTAAAGAACGGTTTAGGCTACATATAAGGCTAACAAAAGAACAAGCTAAAGGCTCAACGAGGCTAGCTAAGATAATGTACAAAGGTAGGTAAAAAGAAGGTATGAACAATGGGTATCAAAAATATGCCTAAATTATCTCCTAAACTCATAATCTTTATTTTGGTTTGCACACACACCAGGCAAGTTTTAGCATCAGTTGTAATAAGGAATATACAAAAGTCTTACACACTCATGGAACATGGTCAACTCAATTAGGAGCATTATAGAGTCTTGACCCAACAATTACATGAATTCAAATAAACCAACAATCACAACAAGAGTCACAACTAGAATGACTATTAAATGACTATTTTTCTCTTAAGACGATCGTCATCCTCCATCATCGAGAAAAGCACCTAATTATGACTAAATAGAATAAACATCTAACAAGAAATAAAATAAACAAAATAACTAATCTTATTACAGAAGAATACTAAGGAGAAGGTACTATTTTCTTACAAAACAAGTAGCTAAGTAACCAGCCACCCCACACTTAGGTTAAGCACTGTCCCCAGTGCAAATAACAAGATAAAAAACCTGGCTAGTAGTACTCCTCATCCACATTAGGAGTCATGCCACCTGCGTTGAGATCATCACCAGAGCCATTTCTCCTGTGTTCATCATATCATCCACCTCAGCCACACATAATAAAACTAACTATAATTAAGATGCGGGCGGTAAAGTCACCACCCCACACTTAATTTGTTAGTATCAACCAATTAAGTGTTGTTATCGGGTACTCGAACTTCGCCGGCACACACTTTGACATGGTGCATCAACATTAGTCACATTACAATTCACTCACTTCAATTCCCCCAATTCTATTTCAATGAAGCACTTTTTGAACAAAATCATGCTCTACACTTTCAACCATATCAAAATATACAAAGCACCATCACTTTCACAACATCACCATGGCAAGAATTTAATTCATAATCCTTAAGAAAT
Source organism: Capsicum annuum (assembly GCF_002878395.1). NCBI lineage: Eukaryota > Viridiplantae > Streptophyta > Magnoliopsida > Solanales > Solanaceae > Capsicum > Capsicum annuum. The sequence continues at coordinate 41,616,659 of NC_061116.1, forward strand.
CAATTATCTATAATATAGAGTCACAATAACTAAGGATTAAGAAAGTAAAACTTACCTTGAAGATGGAAGATTAGTGAAGGACAAAGAGAATGGTGAGAGCTCAATATTGTACGGCTTAAGGGTGAAATAAGGATGAATTTGAGAATTTAAGGGGTGAATTATATTTAAAGAATAAAAATTTGGGTCGAGTTGACCCATGTTAAATTTGGATATTAAGCTGACATTAGAGAGGTGTGCAGCGCACAACTTATCATACAACATTAAGTGTGCGTCGCATTAGGCATCGCACACTTTAGACAGTGAGAATATGTGTTATGGTGTGCAACACACATGTTATCGCACAAGTGAAGGTATGCAATGCACACGTTATCGCACAAGTTGAATTATACGGTGCACGTGGTATCACACAATTGAGGCAGTGAGCATATGCAGAGTATTGGGTGGCGCACATATTATCCCACATCTTAAAGTGTGTGGCACACATGGTATTACATAGTTCAGACAATGAACATATGCAGAGACTTATGCGATACACAATTTATCACACACTTTGAGGTGTGCGGCGCACATGTTATTACACAACTTAAGGTGTGCGACGCACATCATGTCACCCATTTTTGCCTATATGAAGCAATATGTTTAGGCAACTTGTGAAGCATGTTTAGGAAATGCCTTTACCATGGTCTATGCAAACTTGGATGTCATGCACCCCATTCTCCATATAAATTCTTGAGAAAGGTCCGTACAGACCTCCTTAAAAGTCACAAAATAAAGTCGCACCGTTAATATTTTTGGGTTAGATTCACATAAATCAAGGCACGACTCTAACATGAATCATACTTAAGCCTTACATATTTGACCACTTTAACTTACCTGCAATGTTCCTATCACTCCTAAACTTACCACCGTTGACATGGTTCAATTCCAAACCAAAATTGGCACTAATCTACTCCTTAGTACTTCATGCATCTACACTTAATAAAAATTAACAAAAATAATTAGAAGGATGGGTTGCCTCCCACCAAGCGTCGTAGTTTTGGTCGTGGCATGACTCTTATTTTTGAATTTTTGTTTAACATGATAAAATGAAAATAAAATCATAGGTTTCCTTCTATGCAGCACCTAATTTAACATCATGGAACGACTCGATTATCTTGACTACTCAGACTTTATCAAGATACATTGATGATACCATTTGTACCTCATTTGCTTGATCAAGAAAATGTTTCATTCCTAGTCCAACCACTTTGAAGTCACTCACATCCTTGCTTGAAAGTTCAACCAAACCAGCTATGGTCTCCACAATGTGCCTATCCTTAACTAGTACATCTCACTCATCTTTGTAGAATAGATTAACAATCAAGAAGAAACTCATCTCCTTTTGTTGTTTCATAGACCGACATACTTCAAAACTAAATTCTTTCTCATTTAGCCTAAATTTAGCTCATTCAGCTCCATGTGAACTAACACTCTCCCAGTTGCTAAGAATAGCCTACCCAAAATTATGGGTGCTTCAAAGTCCACTTAACAATTAAGAATTACAAAGTCGGAAGGAAATATAAAATTTGTTACTTTTACAAGTACATTATGTAGAATCCCAATAGGCTTTTTTAACGATCTATCCATCATTATAAGCCATATATTGGTGGGCGTAGGCTCTCACAAACCCAATTTCTTGAAAACTGTCAATGGCATAAGATTTATACTTTTCCCAAGATCACAAAGGGCCTTTTCAAACTTTAGCAATCCAATCGTACATAGAACAGTAAATGCTCTCAGATCAGCTTTCTTCTAGACAATAGATCTTGTAGAAATAGCACTATAATGATAAAGATTATCTACCATTTCATAGCTCACATTCCTTTTCTTTGTCAACGGGTCTTTTATAAACTTAGCATATCCAGGCATCTGTTCCAGTGCTTCAACTAAAGGCACATTCACTGTCAACTGCTTCAACATAGCCATGAATTTGATAAACTTGACATTATCTTATTTCTTCATTAATCATTGTGGAAATGGGGGTAGTGGTCTTGGAATTTCAATTGGAGTAACTTTTACCTCTGTTTTTATGTCTCGCTCTACATCACTAACATGTTTCAGCTTAGGTAGTTGTTCCACTTTTGCACTCTTCTTTTTTTATCTTCCCAACTCCACAGGAACCACTGAAGATTTATCAACCATCTTTCAATCCATTTCGACCGCATCAGTATGAGAGGATGCTCCCAATCCTGGACTAGACAATATCTTACCATTTCTAGTGGTAATGGCCATACACGATCCTTCAGTCCTTAAATTCTAAATTGTATCATTTGGAAGAGTCTCATTCTGTCTTTGTTTAAATATTGTGGATAATACGCTTATCTGCTGCTCTAGTTGTTTAATAGTAATTGAGTGCGAATTTACTAGTTGACTCATAGAAGATATGTCACTCTTTATAGTAGTCACCCCAGAATTTGTCGGCTCAACTCTCTTTAATAGTTTCTCCATCATGTCCTCCATGGACAATTTGCCTAAACTGGTGGCAGCATTATCACAGCTTCCAGAAGGTGCATACAGTCTACTCCTATCACTTTTATTCTTCAAATCTCCTTGATGGTTCCAACCTTGGTTTCCTTGACCACCAGTCCAGAAATCCCCTAGTTATGCAAATAGTTATCCTCTTCCTCAGTGTTTGATTCAGCTTCCTTACCATGGGACCCCACAAATTTTAGCTTTTCTATATTCCCTAATAGCAAATATTTTGTAAGCAGATCAATCTAGGTTTTTATGTAAGCCATATCCTACTCATGCTCCTTTTCTCTCCTACGCTGCTCTACTGATATTACACTAGACCCAGTACTGCTTGCTACCATAGAATCTATGGTATTCCAAGCTCTACTTGTCTTAGCCATCCTTTCTAACATGTCCACAGCGTCAGTAAAGGTGAGCTCCATAAAATCTCCTTCTGCATCATTATCCACTATTGGCTTTGTAAGAGAGTTCAATGCTCTATAGAATATTTCTATCAAGTGTTCATCAGTCATCTTATGGTTTGGGCATTGAGTCAACTTTTTTTTAAATCTCGCCCAATTCTCATGCAAAGCTTCATTAGCCAATTGCCTAAAGTTTTTGATCTCATCCCTCAACTGTAACATTCTGGAGGGCGGAAAGAACCTTTTTAGGAAAGCTCATTTTAATTGTCTCTAATTTATTATATAATCAGGAGTCAGCTTATTTAACCACATAGTTGCTTCTCTAGATAGAGACGGTAGAAATAATCTTAAATGAATAGAATTTTGTCCCACTCCAGGATTATCAAATGACTTACAAATACTGATGAAATATAGATTTGGATCATCACTACGCAATCCACCAAAGAGTCCTTTTAGATTTAGTAGTTGGATCATAGTACTGGTGATGATGAATTTCACCCCAGGAGCTAGTGGTGGTAGAATGATTGCTCCTGTATATCCAGTTCTAGCTAAATCATCCTCATTGTTGTCAACATCAAACTATGCAGCTTGGCGGTCTGGTCTTTCTCTGAATGGATGATTTTGATTTACAGGTGCAAGTACCCCTGCTGCACGTCTCCTATTATCCGGGTTAATTAAATCATTATCTCCTAGGTCCTCTTCATCTAGATTAGGTACCCAACCTAGGTTATCTCTATTCTATAGATTTAATTAAGCATTAGCCAAAGCAGGTAATCTTTCAGCTTTCTATTGGTTAGCCATTCTTTGAATAAGATAAGGTTCAGGATTAAAAGGTAATAATGGTTCTCCTGAACTTCTGGTTTGTGGCATAAACAAAAATAAGCCTATAATGAATAAAAAAACAAATTGAAGTAAAATAAGGAAACTTGACTAATAGTCAATTAACACACATAAACTCACAGGGAATATGGTGCTAATTAAGTTGTATGCAGATTAGTTGACTTTTAATCATTTGTTTTCGTAAAATAAATAGGGGGATTTAATTCAGTTCACAAATTAATGGGTTTAGCTTAACAAGAGGAAATATGTGTAGTAGTATTCAAATTTAGAGAAATAGCAAGCTAGAGTTATGTCCACCTTGTAGTTTTCAATACTTTCTAACTATGGGCTTTATGAATTCATACATGTATCGTGCTTACAAAGAAACACATTGTATTTAATAATCTAATCCTAGTGTTTATCAACCATCAAGGACTAATAAACTTTAGTTCTCTTGAACCAAAAGCGTTTACCAAAAACAATACAGAATCTCCAAGTACTTAATCCTGCTAAGGAATTAATATATGAAATGTAGGTTGGGAATCCTATTTTCTTGTCACTACTCTCTTTTCCAAACATCAACCTTTCTTTCGAACAAGTTTCATTTTAAGGCATATCCTCTGTGTTTGTGACCACGAGAATTCAAGACAAGCAAAGAGAGTATAAAATAAAAAAATCAACGCATAATGAATTCAAAACCCAAAGTGATAGATTGTATGCTACAAGGCCTCCATAACCCTTACTAATAAACTTAGCTACTCATGAATAAAACGAAAAGAATCATAAATATATTCATCATACCAAAAACTAGAACATGATCTTGGTGTACGAATAGTGAAAATAAGAGAGAAAATGTTTTTCTCTCTCTCTAGGCTAACCCACCACTTTCCAATCCAAAATAATAAAGAATAATCAATAATTAATAAAAATTCAGCATTAAGTCTTTTAATAATCTTTTTTCTCATAATTTTCTTCTAAGTCCCTAAACAAATTATAAATGGCAAACTAGTCTTGGACATAGTTTCTAGGCTCCATATTTGGTCTAGACTGCTACTCTCTCTTGTGTCATATGCCATCCACATTCCATAGTCTCATTATGTATTCATCTACCTTATTAATACCTTAAATCATTCTAATCACATCGGTTAGCTCAATTACATAGAAGTAGAGTAAAAACATAAGAAACTAAGCACTTTGTTCTCTAAACTTAGCTAAAATATGGATAAGTTATGGTGCTTAGGTGTATAAATACAATCAAGATTAGTACTCGATGAAAGGTTCTATGTTAAGGCACTTTCGATCGAGATTTCATCATTTGAAAGAGGTTATGGCTTAACTTCGTTTTGATTGAGTTAGGTAGTTAATGCATAGGCAAAACATGCTATGAGATGGGTAATGGGGTTTATATTTTGAAATTATTATATTGTCATGTGCCTGTATCTAGGCTTATATGTTGTTGTTGACTTGTGATATCTGAGATTGTGCATGTTTCCTATGTAGGGGTTTTATTTGACATCATTGGCCTAATCCGTGCAGCTAAATGCCTTTATTCTAGATATAATGCCTGTATAGGGGATTATGTTTCTAATTTAGGCCTTATTTGAGCATTGGTTTCTTTTGTCTTTATAAAATACCAAATATTGGGGTCTACATAATATTAATGATGTCTTGTAAGCATATTTATTTTGATATTGCCTATATGGTATTGAAAATAATGAGTTATGTACTTATTAAGTTGATTTTTTGGCTCACTTGTATATATATTCTATGTTTATGGATTAGACATCATCATTTGAGTTGATTGTGAGCATTATATCATCATTCCATACATATACATTCATAAGATACTGGTACCATTGGAAAACACTATTTTTAAAGAAAAATAAAACACCTCTATGAAAACCCTCTCCACGAACATGAGCCATTGACAAAGTTGGGATTGAGATTGAGACTGAGATTGAGATATGAGATACACTATATGGGTTGTGAACCCCCATGGGCCCTGCCTAGTAGCTACAAACTTGTTAGGTGTATTCAAAATGTCATGCAATGGCTTTTACCATTCATTCTATTTATATTTCATTGCATACATATCATGGTTGTTGCCTTAGTTTTTTTTAATTGCGTGTAGTTTATGTGTACATCTTTCTTTGTATCTGTGTTGTAACTATTTTTGTATACTTATGTATATATTATAACTATTAGTGGAGATGGGGTGGTCTATCATTTGGACTTCTTTATTTGTAGGTTACATGCTCATAATACATTTTACTTATTTTATTACCTACTCTGCTCAGTCGGCCTATAATACCTATTGAGTACAAGTCAACCTTAGTCACTCTTATTGTTCCCTTTTAGTATAAATCCTAGTATGAATACGACTCACGGTGGTTGATTTGTGTAGTGGAGTTGGTGACATTTTGAGGTACTGGCCACTCTAGGCTTATTAGAGTCTACTCTAAGCCACTTCTATCTATGAGTTTTCTTTGTTCATACTTCAAAGATAGGCTACGTATTGACAGTACCGAAAATTGTATTAGTTGCTCTTATTCTATGAGACCAAATTTTGGGATTGAATTTATGGATTTATTTCATGTTACATTGTAATTATACTTCATGATTGGCTTAACTTTGTTTTGGGAGCCTCAAATGGGTGTTTATTACTATATATGTGTATTCCTTTATCAATTTATATGATTGTCTCACTTATCAAAGATTAGACTCAATAAGTACCATCATGACCATGTATTTGGTTCATGACATGTTGGTATCAAAGCATCCAGGTTCACCAATCTTGTAAGTGTAATAAGAAAAAGTCTAGTAGAGTCTACAAATCAATATGTATGCATCCATATCTACTTTTAAGAGGTTATAAGATGTATATAGGAAAAAACTACTATGCTTTTAGCCCTTATCTTGCGGGTTATTCATATACTATTTACTAAGTTGTGCTCCATTCTTTTCTCTACATATAGTGAGGACTAGATCTCGAGAAGTTAAGGATGTTGAGCCAATACCCGAGGATTAAACCCATACATTAAGGCACTGTAGGGTTCATAGATGGGTTAGAAGTAGAGGATGTATACAAGGAGATTCCCCAAAAAGAGGTAGTGCTATGGGGATCTTCCTTGAGATCGAGATTGAGTGTATAAGAGATATGGGGCAAGCCTAGGTCCCACAGGGTTCAATTTCTACCCCTATTTTGAAGGGTTTTTTTTAATTCAGTTATTAACTTGTTTTGATGGTTTTTTCTTGAGTGGACCTGGTGTTTCTTCAGTTTCAATATGGTACCACAGTCAGTGTCAACATCTACTAAATGGTGTTTTTCCAACCCCGAGTATAGTTTCATTATCTATACTGGCATCTACTTATGATATTCCTCATACATAAAGTGGTGTTTCACCTTCTGTGACAATATCTGATTATAGTATTCCTAGTTCAAGGAGACATCCTTCATCATAGTATCCCCACACGTGGATTCCCAATCTACTAAACTTATTATTTCTCTGATTATTTTGGGTACGGTTATGTCTTTGGATGATTAGAATAGTTTTTATATATTTATTTACTTAGGCCCACCTAACTCAGTGCTGCTTTTAGAAATGATGCCAAGTTCTTGAATGATTACTAGGAGAAGTTGCATAATCTTGGATCACTTGAATCCCAAGGTATTTTTTATATAATCCATTAGTTGATAGATATGGCTAGGGATTAATGAAGGTCATATACGAGTTGTAGACCTTTAGATTTTTTTGGCATGTCTAGGACTCAGTTTTCTGAGGATTTCTTGGAGATTTTTATTCCATATAGTTTAAGATACCAGATGTATGACGAGTCTAATCATTTGGAGCATGGCTCTATGACTATTGTTGAGAATGAGACTTATTTTCACACCTTATCATGTATTTAGCTGCTAGTATCTCCATGAGTCCTAGCAAATTTGAAAGTTCATGAATGAATTGGACGGTACTTATTAGTTATCTTCAACTTAGATAGAACCTATAGGGTTTTCATAGTGTTATTGAGAATGCTAAGATGACCAAGTTGATTATCCGAGCTACTTAGGAAGGCACCAAGAAGGTGCATCATCATGGTGAATTTAGTGAGCATCTCCTAAGGTAAATACTTTTATGGTAGAGGGTACTATAGTTATCAGGGTAGTCCAGTGCATGTTTCCTTATGGGGTTTGGGTGGTACGTCTTTAGGTTCAACGATTTAGAGTAGTGAGACATCTAGTCAGGGTTCTAATAACCCTTCAGGTCATTTTTCATATTTCCACTTATTTTTGTTTTTAGAACTTTTTTATAGTTGCGTCAAGTCTTTATGACTTGCTGGGACTGACAATTCAATCATCGAGTGAGTTGTTTGGTTTTTAGAGTCAATTCCCTATTTCAAAGTCTTTGCTTGTTCCAAATAGCCAGTGGGAAAAACTTTAGTAAAATAATCTCATATGTAAATTCTAACTAGGTAGCTCCGTAAGGTTGATTTTAGGCTAGGTAAACCTTCATTATGGGTTCCAAGGCACCGGGCTGATTTTGACTTATTGGGATATTCAAAATATGGGTATGGGCCTATATTTGGTTGAAATGACCTTGAATGGAAAATTTGAGTGTGCCTTTGAGTCTAGAACGCCAAATTTTATTTTGTTACTAGTTCATTTTCATATACAAGATTTTAAATAAATCCTAAGTGGTTGGCGGAGACTAGGAAAAGTTTCCAAGTCTCAGTTGCTATCTGGGGCAGTCGCGATCACTAGCCAAGGACCAAAATTTTGATACCCTTGGCAGGGAAGATAGTTCAATCACGTTGTCCGATCATGATTGTGACTTCAATTACAGGAGATAGGTAGTGCAATCGTACACCTGTAAATGATGATAGAAAACATCGAGGCCCTAGATTGGATATAAATTTTACCCCTTTTCCATTATTTTGGGCATTTTTCATCTTTCCCCTTGAAAGATAAACCCTAAAATAGTACGAGAGCTTAAAATTGAAGCTTTTGGTGATTGGGAAGCTTGATTAACATCTATTTTCATGATTATCATCTAATTTAAGGTAAGAATTCACCCTTTTCTTAGTTGATTTATTTTCTCTAGACCCGAAAAACCTTAGAACTTGATTTTAGCCCCAATTTAGCTGGTTTTCACCCATTGTTGAGGGTAATGATTCCTTCAACTGATATGATGTTAGGTTGATTTTAGAAATGCAATTTTTGTAAGTGGAACCCATATGGGGGTTTTGAGGTGACTTTTGGACTAAAGAACAGTGGTGCAATATGGGTATCGATATTTTTGTATTGATGAGTAAAATATATTTTTGATAGCTTTTCATCTTGAGGAGTCTTGTCAAAAGGAAAATGCTAAGTTTTAGTAGTTCATTAAGATTTCTTCAGCGATGAGGTAGGTTAGGTTTATCCCTTGTTAAATTGACCTATGTCATAGTATATTTATGATATCTTGTTAAGCTTTGATGGGTTTTAGGAGTTAGATTGATGATAAGCAAGCCTTGTGATTAGTTGGACCATTTTAGCTATTATGAAATCATAGAGTTTGAATACTTAGCTTCTATCATTGAAACTTTATGAATTAGACTTCAGTACTCATGCTTAGCATAAGAATTCCCTAAATTACTCAACATAGGTAAAACGCTCTAGTTGCTTATGTTTAGGGTAAGTTTGGCCTTAGTTGAATACACTAATGGAGGGTTCCTTAGTCCATTTGACTTAGTAAATATGTTTAAGGAAATTCTCCACTTTAGGACTAATTATAGCTTGCTATACTTCTAAAAGTGGAATTAGATATCTTACGCCTAGTTTGGTAGAAATTTTCCTAAAATGGAACTTGAGGATTAGAATTCGACTCTTAACCTACTTTAGGCTATGACGTATGTTAGATTAGGTAAAACCTTTTATGCTTGTTAAAATCTTAGAAAGGTGTATGGAGGTAATGTTGGGAACTCTTGATACTTGATGGTTATGTTGGTTAATGTAGGGATTGACTCCCTTTGATTATGCTATTATTTATGCTATTAATGATACTACTCAAGAAATTGATTATATATATATATATATGTATATGTATATGTATATATCCAGTTCGAGTCTGGAAAATGGTTATGTTTTTTATTATATTTATACACGGTTCTATTTTAGAGCCTGATTACGGCACTATTGACTATATTTACCAGTTCAAATCAAGATATTGACTATATTTACTATTTTGAGTCCGAATATGCATACTATGCTATGATGACATACTTTTTATGATTTATGAAATTGGGGTGTGAAATTCAAGGTAGTAATTTGGCTAAGTTGGAAAATAAGGAAATGGATATAATTTGTTATGATATAGATGGATTCCAGTAATTGAATAAACTAGTTAATAAGGGATGATTGGCTAATAAATGATGATTAGTCAGCAAAAATGGTATGGTTGTTAAACGACAGAACATTGTGGAATATTGGTAAATTGTGGAATGTTGGTAAATGTCTGTGTGATGATGATTGTGTAATGATGGTTAGACGACGATGAAGGTTAGTTATAATGTTGGCTGATTTCTCATTCTTCTCTTGAGTGTACTCTCCAATCGTATGGAAGGTTGTGGCGAGTTCTTTACTTTTCCACTCCAATTGGCGTATTAGAGCCAATTTTCTATTTATGTTAGCTTGTGATGATGCTCATTAAGCATTATTATTCCAAATTTCTTACGAATGTTTGAATGACAATAATGGAATATGTTGATGTCTTATGTTATATCGCTATTTCAATTTAATTACTTACTATCCACAGCGGTATTGGAGGTGATTTAGGTTTATTTCTTTACCTTAACTTAGTTTATGATTATCATGTATTTTATCATACTTATATCATGATTTAGCTAAGTTGTCCTATGATGCCTACTGAGTATCCATTGTTTGGGTTCTCATACAATATTTCTGTACCTTTTTGGTGCATATTTGAATACTAGCTATCATTGTTAGTCATTGTTCATATGGTGATTGATTTCAGATATAGGGTGAGCTATTAGAGTTCAAGTTGTCTTTTTCCCTTTATATTTATTTCAGTCTTTAGCTCCAAGACAGATATATTGACTATTCTACACTTTTGAGTTTTATTGATACTATTAGATGCTTTTTCACTGGCTCTACCAAGTCGTGGGATTGGTATATTGTATTGACTTTCTAATCAATCTAGAACACTTTGTTTATTTATATATTGTGCTCTTGAATTTCTCCTATGATGGGCAATCCCTACAAAATTAACCCATTGTGTTAGCTTTGGGTTACAATTTTGGCTTACCTACTAGCAGGATTAAGTAGGTGCTATCGTGACTCATAAATCAGGTCATGACAAATTGGTATCAGAGCTTAGGTTTTCACCAATATTGTTGGTACAAGAGCCAGTGTCTAGTAGATTAATGAGGATCGGAATGATGATGTCTGTTTTCTATCTTTTAGACGCTATAGGACATTCTTAGGAGTTCTTTACTTTGTTCACTTATATCTTGCTAAAAGTTTGAGTTGTTTTGTTGAAGTATTCCTTTGACTTTACCCTTTTGAATATGGCCAGGACATATGCAACCACTATACAAAATGAGGGTCCCAAGACCAAGCATAGGGATCCTACTCCTATTTATGGATTACCTAGAGGTCATGGACAACTGTGTGATGTGTACTCGGCTAGGGGCTAAGATAGGCTACCTTTCCCAGGTCCTATTCCTACTCCTGAGCTAGAGGTTATTCCGCCATAGCTAGTAGTGGGCAAGGGACCATCCCAGGCTCCACCAGGGTTTATTTTTTCTTTTGTTCTCAGAGATGCATTGGTTCAGCTCTTAGGATTATTGTTGTTTAATGGTGCACAGTCTACTGATCAGAGTGGTACTATGGTGGGAGCACAACCTATAGTTGTAGATCCCAGAGTTGAGGTTCCTCCTGCACCTATAGTTGCTCAGCTAGTGGTTTCATAGCCTGCTATGTCTTCTGAGGACTAGAAGATGTTGGGTAGATTTGTGAGGTTGACTTCGCCTAGGTGTTTTGGTTCACTTGGCGAGGATGCTTATGAGATTCTGATTTCTTGTGAGGATGCTTATCAATTGGATATGGCTGCTCTACATTGGTGGAGAGGTTTTGTGGACTCTAAACAAGTTGGATCTTCTACCTTGACTTAGGCTCTGTTCTTCGAGATGGTCATGGAGAAATATATGCCTCGCAGCCTTATCGATCATTTGAGGGATTAAATCTCTGGATTGGAGTAGGGATATATGACAGTTGTAGAATATGAGTCCTTCTTTTATGAGGTGGCTAGGCACGCGACTTCTACTCTAGACATTAAGTATGAGATGGTTCACTGCTTTTTATAGGGTTGAGGCTCCCCATTTTTTTTACTCAGATTTGAGTTACTCTGTGTAGGTATTTTTTAAGGTTTTAGATCATGATTGGGTGATGGAGGCGATGCATTGCAAGGCCTAAAGGGGCAATGATAAGTGGCCTAGATTTCAGGGAAGTTTCAGTGGGAGGTATAGTAGTTCCTAATTCAATGGTATTAGTTCTCATGGTTGATATTCTCTGCATCCATATTATCTGCTACATCTTGTTTTGATGATGATCAGCTGACAATAAGGGAATAGGTCCCTTGGTCTTTATGGAAATAGACAGCTATCACAAGGCCTGCACAATTTTCTTCTAGTGTAACAAACTGCGCTGGTGTGCTTGTACCTTTTAAGAGAAATGGCCCAGTTATATTTCTACCCTAATCATTATTCCACTATAAAAGGAAAATAATTCTTCTCAATTAATGAGCTTTTGAAAAATCTGAATAGAGAAGAGGGAAATAGGAGAAAACACAACTTTGTTATATTGCTTAAGTTCTTAATTTCCTTATTTACTGAAAAAGTGTGTGTTCTTGAGTCAAGTCATGGTTTGTAACTAAATTACTCATGTTATAAGAGTAATTACTTCTTTGTATTCTAGAGACAACTTAGATAGAGTTACCTGAGTTTGATATTGGTTAGAGTTAATCAATATCAAGCTGAGTTCTTGGTAGAGTTGTCAACATAGGCTTATAGTGGAGTTTTTAAGCACTGGTGGATCCTAGAGTTAGGTTCTTTGGAGTTTGTAGTTCTTGTGAGGGAAAGTTGTGGTTTTTCCTCCTTTTAGCAAGGATATTTCCATGTTAAATCTTTGTGTTCTTTAGTTTTCCACAAAGTTTTAGTTTTCCAGTGCTTTACTATTTCATTGCCTGCGATTGACTCTAAAGGACCTGGTCCCTCACAGTGTGGTGCAACCCCTCCTTAATTTCATTAATTGTATTAAAGCCAAAACACTCTAAAAGGTTAACACCTAGAGTTATTTAGTTGTCATGGCTACTCCATCTAATCTTGAAGAAGGGCAATCTTCCACTAGACCGCCAAGATTTAATGGGAAGTTCTATGGGTGGTGGAAAATAATGATGTATAACTTTATTATGGATGAGGACAATGAGTTGATGGATGTAATTCTTGATGGTCCTAATGTGCTAGTTAGAGAGGTAAAGGAAGGAGACATAACTAGAATAATTGTTAAAAGTAAGAGAGAGTATGATGATGAAAATAGAATGAATATTGAGAAGAATTGTTGTGGCATAGGGCGTGATGAATAAAACAAGACTTTTGTATGTGAAAATGCTAAACAAATCTGGGATTTTTTTAAGGATGCTCATGAAGGAACCACTGATGTGAAGAATTCAAAAGTTGATATGCCGACTACTCAGTATGAAACCTTCACCATAAAAGTAGGAGGAACTATCTAAGAGATGCATACAATATTCACTTCGATCACCAATGAGTTGCACTGCTTAGTAGAATTAATTCCTTCATACAAATAGGTGATAAAAATTCTGCGGGGTTCTGCCTAAATCCTGGAAAAGCAAAGTGGATGCTATCACTGAGGCAAAAAAACTTGAAAACTCTCACTATGGATGAACTTATTGATAATTTGAAGGCACATGAACTCAAGAAGCAGCTAGGGAAAGAGAATAAGGAAGGTAAAAGGGAAAATCTCTAGCATTGAAGGTTTTTAAGACAGATTCAAGTAAAGAAGACACTGATGTTGCCTACTTAGAAAAAAGGATTGTTAGAGAAATGAAGAAAATTAGTCAATTTCAAAGAAGAGGAAGTACAAGAAAAAAAGGTCACCATGTTAAAGTTCAACACTAATTTGGAAGTATTGGCATTTCATTAAGGACTATTCAATGCACAAAATGGATTATCATTAACATTTCAAGCCTGTAGATAACAAATAAAGTATAGGGACCAGGTTCCTATAGAGTCAAGAAGAAGGCTACAACTTATTTTGTAGTTAAGCAGACCTTAGCATTATGGGAGGATTCTTTTAGTGAATCTGAGGAAGATGAAAAGCATGAAGATGTTTCCTTGATGTCAGTGGAGGATGAAAAAATGACTTTTGATTCCTTGTTTTCTCTCATGGAAAACACTGAAGATGAAAAATAAAATGAGCAAACTCTTTATGACATTAAATAAAACTTGGAAAACCTCTACTAGAAAGATAAAAGACCTTGCTAATGTTTTGATTGATTCAATGTGTGAACTGGCTGCTGAGAAAAATTCTCTAGAATAAAAGATAGAAAATTAGGAGCATGAATTAATTTTTGTAACTCTCTATATCTAAAATTGAGGAATAAGTAACTAAGTTGAAATTTGAAAATCCGAGTCTAGTAAGTCAACTAGATAAAGTAGATGATACTGGTGATAAAGAGAATAAAAATGATCTAGAAGAAAAAGTAGAATACCAAGAGCTTTAATTAATTTCTTTAACTATCCAAATATCTAAAACTGAGGAACAGTATGCTAAGTTGAAATTTGAAAATCTGAGTTTGGTGAGTCAACTGGAGAAAGTAGATAATTTGGAAGGTAAATAAAAGAAAGAATCCTTTAAAATTCAAATTGAGCTTGATGAAAAATTGAGGGATTCTCAAAAGCATCTCATGAAAACACTCTATAAGAATGAAGAGTTAGAAAGGGACCAGGTTTGTTGAAGATAAGAACTTGTTAAGTCTGCCTGCTCTAATATTAGAGTATATGCATAAGGTTTACTATGAGAGGGAAGGAACATAAGGGATTCCTTATGGGTACTTCTTGAATAAAGTTTTTGATCACTTTGGAGTAGTTGGGAGCAAAGGGACTCCAGGAATAGTCAAAGAAAAGTTTAGTCTGACAACATTGGTAGAAAATGAATGCATTAAAGGAAAAGTGGGAACTTTGTACCAAGTATACGAGTTATTGTCTGCTTAAAAGAATTTAAACAAGGAAATAAAGGATATAAGGGTTAAGCTAGCTGCTAAGGATACTGAGATAGTGTACTTGAAAATGCAGAATCAGAAGTTATCCTCAGAAGAACCTGGTACAACTAAGGAATTTATAGCAGAAAATGTAAAGCTCCAGGGCAACGTTGCATAACTAACTGGTGAGGTTCAAGGGCTAAATATAGAAGTGAAAATTCTCACTAGACAATTGTTAGAGGCCATGCTGATAAGGCTACCAGAATGGAGTTATTTCTCAAATCTTTCTCCTCTAAGCCCCCTTCTTCCTGAGTTTTATCATTCTTGTGTCAGTTTGTCATGCCTATTTCTATTTATAGTCTTTGCTTCTATTATGGCTTTTAAAGACAGTTATTTTATGTTTTTTGGTATAATGTAATGGTACTAATCTCCTTTAACAATGAATGAATTCCTATTTTTACGTTTCATCTGTTTTCTCTTTACTGTAAAAGTTATTCCTCATGTTAGTATTGACCAGTGGCTATGAGTTAACTATCTTGCGCATATTTTTACTCTTGGTTTACTGTTACCACTTTTCAATAATTATAAAAATGGGTATACTAAATTCATGTGGTATGGACTAGGTGTCTTGCATGATATAATACTATATTAAGGACTAGGTACCAGGTGATAGGTGACATAAGTTGAATGCAATAATAGTAAAGTAATGATGGCATATTGATGGAGGAATAATGCTCAAATTAACATTGATAAATGCAAGTATATTGATAGGGTGAATATTTAAATATAGCGAATGAATTATGATGTCAACTAACAACAAGGGAACAGGTCCCTAAGTTGACATATTGATAAATAGTGCATAATGATAGGGGGAATATTCACTGACAGTAATGGTAATCACTCCTACTGAATGAGGTGAATGAATTTGATACTCCAAAGTTTTGTGGTCATGTTCTTTTGTTTTTCATCATCAATAATTGGGAAAATTTCTATATCTTATTTTGGTGATGATTATCTTACAACAAAGGACCACATCCCTTGGTCTTTATGGAAACATACAACTATCACAAGGCATGCACAGTTTTGTCTTCTAGTGTAACAAAATGTGCAGGTGACCTAGTACCTTTTAGGACACCTAGCCCAATCTAATTTTTACCTTAATCATTATTCCACTATAAAAGGAAAAGAATGCTTCTTAATTGATGAGTTTTTGCAAAATCAGAATATAGGAGTAGGAAATAGGCAAATACTTAGCTTTTCTATATTGCTTAAGTTCTTAATTTCTTTATGCACTGAAAGAGTGAGTGTTCTTGAGTTCAGTCATGGTCTGTAATAGAGTTACTCATTTTATAAGTGTAATATGTTTTTGTGTTTTTGAGCGAACTTAGGTAGAGTTACTTGAGTTTGATATTGGTTAGAGTTAATTAATATCAAGGTGAGTTCTTGGCAAAGTTGTCAAGGTAGGATTATAGTAGAGTTGTTACAAATAGGTGGAGCCTAGAGTTAGGTTATTTGGAGTCTATAATTAAGAGTTTAATTATAGTTTATAGTTGGGTGCTTATGAGGGCAAGTTGTAGTTTTTCCATCCTTAAGAAATGAGGTTCCATGTTAAATCTTTGTATTCTTTAGTTTTAAACAATGTTTTAGTTTTCCAGTGCTTTATTATTTGATTTCCTGTGACTGACTCTAAGGGACTTGGTCCCTTATATTATGGTGCAACCTATCCCACATTTTGCCACTATCAGCCTTAGAGTTAGCTTAGTCAACTGGTTCAGGAAACTCTTTAGATTACTTATAGAGGTCATTCTAGTGCTAGTGATTTCCTTGGTCATGTTGGAGGTTAGTGTTTGAAGGGTTCATCTTTTGCCCATTCTAGACATGGTGGTTACTCTGGGTTAATTGGATTTGGTTATTTTAGTTTCGCTTAGGGTTAATGTTATAGTTGTTGGGGTCTTGGTCACTATTCTTAAGAGTGCCCTCTTCATGGGGTAATTGTAGCTTCAGCTTACATCCTTCCCTCTATTACAGTAGCTCATCCCTCAACTAGAGGTAGTTTTTATGGTCGTAGGGGTGGTTTTCCAGTGTACTCAAAGAGGTTCTTAAGTAGGCAGGACAAGAGGTCGGTCAGGTTCCTAGCCATGTGGCGGACATGGTCAGTTGTATGAAATACTTGCTAGACCCAAGGCTGAGACTTTGGATGTTATAGTTATAGGTATTATTTAGTGTGCCACCAGTCCACCCTTACTTTATTTGATCTAGGATCTACTTATTATTATTTATCTGCTTATTATACACCAAGATTGGATTTTTCTAGTGATTTATTACTGCTTTCATTATGCGTATGTACTCATGTCGGTGATTTTCAAGTACTAGATTGAGTTTATGAATAATGTGTTGTGACTATTAGTTATGTTGACACTTATATTGATCTTATTATTTTGGATATAATGGATTTTAATATGATTTTTGGCATGGATAGGTTATCCCACTATCATGAGTTTATGGGCTATTTTGACAAGACTGTTACCTTAACCATGCCCGGCATACCCCCACCCATATGGTGGGGAGTGGTAACTCGTGAGCCAACGGGGACTATCTGTTGTGTTTGTCCTAGAAAGCTTATTTCAAGGGGTTGTGAGTCTTATCTTCCATATATTTGTGATAGTATTGTTGAGAGTCTGTCTCTTGACTCTATTCCTATTATTTATCAATTTTTTAATGTGTTCCCTACCAATATTCCTGATATTCCCCCTTCTGTGAGATTGAGTTTGCTATTGATCTCAAGCCTTGCACCCAACCTATTTTTATAGCACCTTACCTATGGATCATGCCGAGCTTAAGGAGATAAATTCTTAACTTCAGGATTTAACTGTTAAGGATTTTATTAGACTGAATGTGTACTCTTGAGAAGCTCTTGTATTGTTTGTGAACAAGAATATGACTTCATGCATATTTGTATTATTATTGGCAGCTTAATAAGGTGACGGTGCCTCACATTGATGATTTTTTTAACCACCTTTAAGGTGTAGCAGTGTTTTCTAAGATTGATTTGAGATTTGGATACCATCAATTCAGTATTTGGGATAAAGATATCCTGAAGACAGCTTTTAGGACCCGTTATGGTCATTTTAATTTCCTTGTGATGTCTTTTGGGTTGACTAATGCTCCAATTGTATTCATGGATTTGATGAATTGAGCATTCAGGCCGTATTTTGATTCTTCTGGGCTTGTGTTCATCGATGATATCCTTGTGTATTCGAGAAGTAGTGAGGAACATGCATAACATTTGAGGATTATGCTCCAGACTTTGATAGATCAGGTGTTTTTTTTCAAGTTCACTAAGTGTGAGTTTTGTCTTGAGTTGGTGACATTCCTTGGACATGTGGTGTCTAAGGATGGAATTATGGTAGACTAGGCTAAGATAGAGGAAATTCATGATTGGGATAGACCTAAATCTCCAACTGATATTTGTAGCTTTATTGGTTTGGCTGGTTATTATAGATGCTTATCGAGTGTTTTTCTACTATTTCCACACCTATGACCAAATTGACTCAGAAGGAGGTTTCTTTCCAATGGTTCGGGGAGTGTGATTTGAGCTTTGAAAAACTGAAGGACTTTCTTATATTGGCTCCTATTTTAGCTCTTTCTATTGAGGGTGAGGGATTTTCCGTATTTTGTGATAAGTATGGTCCTGGTCTAGTTTGTGTATTAATAAAGCAGGGTTGTGTTATTGCCTATACATCTAGGCATCTTCAGGTGCATAAGCACAACTACCCCATTCATGATTTGGAGTTGGCGGCGGTATTTTTCATGCTTAAGATTTGGAGGCACTATCTTTATTGTGTACATTTTGAGATATTCCCTGATCATCACAGTCTTTAGTATCTTATGACCTAGAGAGAGATTAATGATAGGCAGCATAGATGGATAGAGTTTCTTAAGGACTATGATATTTTGATCTTGTATCATCCAGGCAAGGAAAATGTTGTAGCAGATGCTTTGATTCGAAAGCCAATGAGTATGATAGCATGTCTTGTATTTTAGCTTCTCAGAGCCCATTGGCATGGGACACTCAGTCCTTAGAAAACTTAATGGTTTTACCTTGATATTTCAGACCCTAGGAGAATTCTTGCTAGTTTTGAGGTGAGGTCTTCACTGTTTAAGCAGATTTAGGATCATTAGTTTGAGTATAGCAAGGTTTATTTCCTTGGTGATCAGGTGTTTAGTGGTGAGTCTGAGAGGAACACCATAGATTCTGAGGGTGTTTTAAAATTTTATGGTTACATTTGTATTCTGCGGATCAATGACTTGATTCTGTTGATTTTGCATAAGGCTCAATGCTCTAGATATTTTATTCACCCCGCCACAGCCAAGATGTATTGAGATTTGAGAATATTATTGAAGGAGTAGTATGAAGAGTGATTTGGTAGACTTGGTAGCTCATTGCCTATTTTGCTAGCATGTAAAGGCCGAGTACCAACAACTAGATGGTTTGATTAAGAGATTTCCTATTCCTAAGTGGAAATAGAAGAGGATTACCAAGGATTTTGTTAGTAGTTCCAATGGTATTTGGGTCAATGTTTATCATTTGACCAAGTCAACATATTTCATTCCTATTTAGATGTCCTTTAGTGCTAAGAGATTAGCCCATATCTATGTTTGGGAGGTAGTATGTTTGTATGATGTTCCTATTTCTATTATTTTAGACAGTGGTTCTGTGTTCACTTTGAAGTTTTGTGGAGTATTCTAGGAAGAGTTTGGCAGTCAAGTAGATCTTAGTACAGCCTTTCATCCATAGATAGATGGTCAGTCAGAGAAGACTATTCAAGTGCCTGAAGAAATGCTCTAAGCCTGTGTTATAGATTTTAGAGGCCAGTGGGAGGAGTATTTCATACAAAAAAAACTACCATTTGAGTATTGATATGTCACCTTTTGAGGTTTTCCATGGTAGGAAATATCATTCTTTGGTTAGATAGTTTGATACTTCTGAGGTTAGGCACCTTGGTACTGATTTTCTTTAGAAGTCATTGGATAGAGTTAGAGTGATTCAGGATAGGTTGAGAGCAGCTCAGAGTACGTAGAAGGCCTATACAGATCATAGGCTTTGTTCCTTAAGCATTGGAGTTATTGATTATGTATTCGTTCGTGTATCTCCCATTAAGGGTGTAATAAGGTTTTGAAGGAAGGGCAAGCTCAACCCGAGATACATTTGCCCTTTTGAGATTCTTTGCATAGTTGGTGAGGTGGCTTAGGAGTTAGCTCTACCTCCAGATTTTGTCACTGTCCATCCAGTTTTCTTTGTCTCTATGTTGCGTGACACATTCCTGATTCTTCTCATGTGCTTAACTAGGACTCATACCAATTGGATAAACGTTTGACCTTTCTGAAGGATCCAATTCTTATTTTGGCTAATAATGTAAGGCAGCTTCATACTAGAGAGATTCTTGTATTTAAGGTTCAATGGATGGACCGCCCAGTGTAGGAGGATCTTATTTAGCTTATATTTATGAAGTTGGTGATGCCTCACTGCCTCCAAAGGATTTTATTTAGTTATTCATATTCATCATTGTGTTTTATATGTATTTGACTAGTATTTTTCCCAATCAATATTGGTTTTTCTATTGATGTGGAGCCCGGTATCAAGCCCATTTATATTCCTCCCTATAGGAAGGCCCTGCTGAGTTGAATGAGTTAAATGATTAGTTACGAGATTTGTTGGGTAAGGGGTTTATTAGACCTAGTGTATCTCCTTGTGGTGTGCATGTCCTTTTTCTGAAGAAGAAGACAGATTCTATGCATATGTGTATTGATTATAGGCAGTTGAACAAAGTGATGCTTAAGAACAAGTATTGTCTTTCTAGCATTGAAGATCTATCAGTTTCAGGTTGCTTTGTGTTTTCTTAAATTGATTTGAGATTTGTGTATCATCAGTTAAAGATCAGAACTTTGAATGTTCCAAAGAGAGTTTTTCACACTCAATACGGTCATTATGAGTTCTTGGTCATGTCATTTGGGTTGACCAATGTCCCAGTAGTGTTCATGGAATTGATGAACTGGGTATTTCGATCGTATCTCAACTCCTTTGTGATTGTATTTATAGATGACATCTTGGTTTATTCCAAAAGTGAGGCTGACTGGTGATGTTGAATCCACACCTCTTCTCAGAAGATGATATAGTCGCTGCCAAATATAGTAAGCTAACAAAGGTTAGGGTCGAATCTCAATAGAATACATAGACTCATAACTCGCGGTTGTTGTAATCACCGGCCAGACCGGCAAAAGTAAATGGGGGCTTTTTAGAATTAATATCGAGCAAGTAGCAAATATCAACTTTGGTTGTAATCAATTGTAAGTGAACACAAGGATTGTGTTCCCCCTGGCTTCTCAGCTCTATAGGCTATCATGCTATCCTGAACGAACCTCATACTTTGCATACAAAATTGATAAGTTATGTACCTTATTCTTTTGGACGAGTAGAAAGATCTCACCCTTTACCTTTTGAGTCTCAAGATGTCACCTTACTAACCCTTATCTTGAACCTAATTGATTATTACCTTTTATGTCTCTAGTTAGATGAAATCTAACCTTCTTATACAGATAAAATCTAGTAGCATAAATTGATAGTTAAACTCCAAATTACTGTTGTCATTATCTTTTCCAAGTCACTACTCCTCTTTTGGAGTAACCAGAAATAATCTAGGTGGGATCCTAATGTTTGCAAACACTGGAATTACTATTAAAGTGAAGACAATACAATGAATACATGGGTATCAGTTCAGAATAACAATAGCATTTCCCCTAATTCATCAATCCACTAGGGTTCCCACAACCCTAGCTAAGGGTTTTTAGCCTCTCATGCTGGTGAAGTAATTAACAACATTCACGATTGAAAGAATAAGATGAAATCACAACAAGAAGAAGTAAAAAACCCAAAGCCATAACTGAATTAATCAACTAATGTCAATGCAAGAGAATACCAAGACCAAAATCAAATCTCGGAATCAAAATATGTTTTTAATATCAAAAGTGTGTAACTCCTACTAAAAAAACATAAAGGGTATTTATAGTACATGACGAAACCCTAAAACCCAAGCTTGATAGAAATAGAAGAAAATAGGGTCGGTGGTCACTTATGGTTGCTACTTGCGCCCTGTCCCTGGGCGAAGGTGGCACTTGCGGTCAGTAAGGAGGGCAGAAGTGGTGACCGTAAGTGCCAGACTAGAATTTTCCTGCTAGTCAACTCTCGAGATTTTGGATTTCTGGAATTTGGTTTGCCCACAAGCGGTCCATAAGCACTACTGACGAAACAACATTATATCTGACAAAACATCATCAGAAACTTGCATATTTTCCTCGTTTTAGCATTGAACGTGCTATATTTCTATATCACATCAACACCTTCAACTTAGAACATTTGCATGTCCTCAGGCAAAAAAACATATCAAAATAAAAACCAAACTAAACACGACGCTTAGCTAGACAAATCTAATCTATTCAAAGCAGTCAATCAATACTTTAATATCAAATCACAATATCCCCTCCTATCTCACTTTTTCAAAATTGTGCATAAACATGAAGCACAATAATTTGACACAATGGGATGAAGGTATGGCACTACCTTAGCAATTGACAACCATGCCTATGTACAAGTTATATTGCCTAAAACAAGCAAATAGCTAGTAATATGACTCAAGTACTCTTACAACAAAGATGTCCCACTCACTTCTATGTAATAATGCATGTCAATGCAGGGACAGTCAAGAGACACTCACACTCAGAAGAGAAGTTCCAATCAATATGCATCAAATACCATAGGCTTGCCCTTATTTTCTTTACCTTAGCATTCAGATAGTTAAGTTAGGATCACTATAGGACTTTTCTCGGCTTGTAATGTAGGCTTGGGGGATTTTATGGTACATATGGACATATCAAGTGATTACAACTCCTTGGCACTCCACAGACCTTCGGGTCTCATTTACTAGCCTATTTTCCTTTTATTCCACTTTATATTTATCCTTTTTTCTCCCTTTTATTTTAATTCAAATTCAAGTTGGGTGTGATCTTTCATTCTTTATTTTTCATTTTTGCACAATTTTTCTTTTCTTTTTATTTTTCTCTTTCTTTTTATATCACACGCATCCCTACTAACTTTTTCTCTTATTTTACGCTTCTACATACCCACTTTACATTACGCACCCCTATGATAGCCACCCTTAACTTAGGTATTTTGCCTGAGTTGAGGTGCATAATGTCCAAGGAGGACTCGGGCCAAAATAGGTACATTGTAACATAAATGGGAAGGAGAAAGGTAAAAACAAAGAAATAGACTAAGGCTAAAAATAGGGATCAAGGGATATTATTTCACACATGGAAGGTCATTTAGGCTAAAAGTGGACTGAAATTTAAAAAAAAAAGGGCGTATAATCCTTTCCTAACCGACTATCTTTCAACATAGGTAAGACTAACCAAGAAAGTTCTAAATTTAACACGCAAAGGGAACTAAGTAGCATCTTACACATCATAGCATAGAGTTAATATTACAAGCTACTACTTATCCAGTTCATGCAATTGTTAGCAAGTGATTATCATATCCCTAATCCTAGTTCCATAATAAGATCCATAATGTTCACACATATATACATTCATACCAAGGGAAGTAAGAATATACTTGGCTCGCACTAAGAATTCGTGTACCTTGGGTTGCCTCCCAAGCAGTGCCTGATTTATTGGCTTCCTGGGATACTTAGACTTCGCCAAGGTCCATCTCAACACAAACTCTAACTTTTTTAGGTTTCCTATGTAGTAATTCACCCGCTACCTATTTACTTTGAATGGGATGTCACCATCACACTTCATATCAATAGCATCATTTGGGAATACCTTAACCACATTGAATGGTCCAGTCTACGAAGATTTCAGCTTCCCAAGAAACAAGCGTAGTCCTGAATTATACAACAAGACCATATTATTGTTTACAAATACTCTTTTCTTGATATTTCTGTCATGATGCAACTTCATTATTTATTTGTATATATCATATCTCTCATAAGTATAGATTCATAATTTATCAAACTCATTCACCTTACTCAACCTAATGTTTGTTGCATCACGCCACTCAAAATTTACCCTTTTCAACGCCCATAGTACCTTTTTCTCAAGCTCAACCGGTAAATGGCAAGCCTTGTAGAATACAAGCTGATATGGAGAGTCACCTATGGAAGTCTTATAGGCTATTTGGTAAGCACACAATGCATCGTCTAACTTTTTAGACCAGTCAGTCCGATTGGCATTCATAGTCTTCGCCAATATAGACTTTATCTCTCTATTACAGACTTTCACTTGGCCACTTATCTAAGGATGGTAAGGTGTTTCCACCTTATTCCTTACACCATATATATCATGCAGATCTTTGAACAAGTGCGTGCAAAAGTGAGAATCAACGTCACTGATATTAGCACGTGGAGTGCCAAATTAAGAAAAAAATCTTCAAAAAGGCAGTGACTTTTCTACCTTCATTATCTGGAAGCACAACTACCTCCACCTTTTTGACACATAGTCAACCATTACTAAAATATATCTCATGCCATAGGAGCTGACAAATGGGCCCATGAAATTGATCCCCCATACATCAAACATCTCAAACTCCAGAATTGGTGTCATGGGATGTTCCTAGAACGATGAAATGTTGCCTTGATGCTGAAATTGGTCACATACTTTTGTAAAATCATGATAATCCTTCTAAATTAAAGGCCAGTAAAGCCCATACTATAAAATTTTGCGGATTTTCTGTGTGCCACTGTGGTGATCCCGAATTGGTGATGAATGATAATTTTCCAGTATGCTTATAATCTCTACCTCTGGATTGAATCTCCGAATCACACCATTAGCGCAAATCCTAAATAGATATGGTTCATCCTAAAATAAATTCCTCACCTCATGCATAAATCTTCTTCACTGCTTGAAGGATAGGTCTTATGGATAAGATCGCTTTCCAAATAGTTTGAAAAATCAACAAATAAGGGAATCAAATCTTGAGATGCCATCAACACTTGCTTTTTGGGAAAATCATCATCTATTTCAAGTTCATCCTCTAATTTCTGTATGGTCTCATCCTTGAGTCTGGAGAAGTGGTATACAACCTAATTTTTTCCTTTTTTTGGTCTTGTACTTCAATATTAAACTCCTGCAGCAAAAGAACCTAACATATCAATTGTGGTTTTGCATATTTCTTCAATATCAAGTATCTCAAGGTTGCATGATTAGTGTGTACTATGACCTTAGTCCCAATCAAATAAGATCGAAATTTTTCAAAAGCAAAAACCACCTCAAGCAGCTCTTGTTTGGTAAATATATGATTTTTTACGGGAGTTTTAAAGCTTTGCTGGCATAGTATATGGGATGAAGTATCTTTTCTATTCTTTCTCTAGAATAGCTCCCAAGGCCACTCCGCTCATATCACACATTACCTCAAAAGGTGTAGACCAATCAGGAGCCACAATAATAGGTGTTGAAATGAACCACTCCATTAGGCATTTGAAAGCCTTGACACATTCATCATCAAATATGAATTTCACCTTTTTCTCTAAAACCTTGCATAAAGGATTTGCAATTTTAGAGAAGAACTTGATTAATCTTTTATAAAAGCCTGCATGACCCAAAAAGCTCTTTATGACTTTAACGGACATTACGGTGGCAATTTCTTAATAACCTCAATCTTCACTTTGCCCACCTTAATACCATGTTTAGAGATCTTGTGTCCTTTCATGATACCTTCTTTCACCATGAAGTGACATTTTTTCCAGTTTAGTACCAAGTTTCACTCTTCACATCTCTATAGTGCACTGGACAAATGGGTTAAACTGTCATCAAATAAGTCCCTAAACACTGAAAATTCATCCATGAATACTTTGATAGTGTCTTCTACTATACCAGAGAATATGGATATCATACATCTCTAAAATTGGCAGGTGCATTACATAACCCAAATGATATCCTTTTGAATGCAAAGGTCCCATAGGGACAAGTAAAAGTAGTCTTCTCTTGGTCTTCATGAACAATAATGATTTGATTGTACCTTTAATACCTATTAAGAAAACAATATCAACCCTTACCTTCTAGTTTGTCCAGCATCTGATCAAGGAACGGCATAAGGAAGTGGTTATTTTATGTCAACTTGTTCAACTTTCTGTAATCCATGAAAACTCTCTTATAGGTCATTGGCCTCATTGGTACAAATTCATTCTTTTTATTTGGAACCACTGTGATTCCCTCTTTCTTTAGCATGCATTAAACCGGGCTCACCCACTTGCTGTTTATAATTGAAAAACTCCCCCAGCATCTAACCACTTGATTATGTCCTTTTTCACTTCCTCTTGTATAGGAGAATTCAGTCATCTTTTGGTGCTCAATAATTGGAATGTTGTATAAATCAAGCTAAATTTTGTGTGTGCATAAACCTAGTCGAACCCCCATAATGTCAATGGTCCTCCCAATTACTCTCTTAAATTTCTATAATACAGATGTTAAGCTTCCAACTGTGCTCCAGCTAGATCTGCTGCAATAATCACCGATAAGGTTTTATTTGCCCCGAAGAATACATACTACAAATATTATGGATGATCCTTCCATTCCAATACCAGTGACTCCTTAATAAATGGTTTTTCAGGAGGTGTAGTTCTATTCTTCAAGTCAAGATCCAGCTTCTTTAAGGGCATATATGTACAAACCTATGCTATGTAGTGCATGAACTATCTTATTATATTAATCTATCCCATCACTGTCAAAGTTTATAATCATTGCTGCTAATTTTTTTACCCTTAATCTTTCCTCAATAGGTACATCCACTGCAACCATATCACCATCCACTGCATCAATTACTACTACAACTCTTATATCATCAGGCTGCTGAACTTCCATACATATATTCAACACTATTTACTCATTGTTCCATTTGAAGATAATCTCCTCTAGGTCCATATAAATCAAGACCCGACCAGTGGATAAAAAGGGTCTACCCAAGATAATCAGAGAGTGTGCATCTGCTTCGCATTCTAAAATCATAAAATCTGTAGAATAATTGAATAATGTCACCCTCACTTCTACGTTTTCCACAATACCCACTGACTTCTTTATAGATGAATCAACCATCAACAACCTTGAAAATGCAAGCTTGAGTTCTCATAACCCAACACCTTGTATATAACCAATGCCATTACATTTATTCCTTCTACTGAATTATATAGAGCCTGATTGATATCATAAGGCCCAATAGAACATGGGGTGGTGACTGTACCTAGGTCCCCTTTCTTTTTTACTAATGGTGTATGAAAATTCATGTTAAACTACTGCACTATATCTTGTAGCTCTTCTACAACCAAGTCATCACCGTCATCAGTCTCAAAATCACTATCACTACAAGTCAACTTCTCAAATTTAGCTTCAGGTGGCTCATCTGTAACAATATAATTCTGATTTGGCTCATTAGTAGTTGGAAAAAAATGTTCATTAGGTGGGGAATCACCCCTAGTATTAATATCTAGATAATGAACCAGTGTAGGAGAATTCTACATAGTGTCACTAGGAAGGGTACATGTCTGTCATTAGGCCAAAGTGGCAAAGATTTGCCCATACTGTTACTCCAACTACTTAATATCAGTTGAATGTGACTAAACCTTTTGGGTCAATCCTGAAATATCAGCTTTGAGTTCTTTAAGGAAAGTTTCCTGGATCTCATGACCTTTCATCAGTTTAATCAACATCTCTTCTATTCTTGATCTTGTATCTTGTCTGCCAAGTGGAATACATTTTTCTCTACAATCATATCTTTGACCTTTATTTCCTTGTCCTTAGGATTGGAAACCCAATGATCCACATAAATTTTCTCCTTCTCTAACTCAGAACCATACACCCTAGAAGTTGCACGCTGTGCCTCTACTGCATTAAACTTTGTAGAATTTACTGTTGCAAATTTCTTAGCCAACTCACCAATATTTTTCCTCAATAAAGAAATATTCTGAGCAACAACATCTTTGGCTACTCTTCGCTCACCAAAAGTTCTAAGCGCATAAATGTCAAAACCTTTCTCAACCTCCCAAGTTTGCCACCCTTGGTTAGTTAAAGAAATTTGATCCATAATACTCAAACCCATCTCCCATTGTAATCTCAAGTAGGCTCCTCTGGAGATAGTGTCTACCATTACTCTAAAACTAATCATCAAGGCTCTATGGAAGATCTCCAATAAGCTTATACCTGAAATCTGGTGGCCGAGCACCATGCTAAACTTTTTCTTGAAACTGAATCATGTCTCATACATAGATTATGATTACAGCTTCTTGAATTTATAAATCTCATTCTTAAGATGCAATACCCTTGATGGAGGAAATAATTTATTCAAGAATTATATCTATAACTCACTCCATGTACTGATAGATCCTTTTGTAAGTTCCCCTAGCCACAAAGATTCTTCTCTAATAAATGATAAGGGAGAAAACCTAAGTCTTAGTACATCCTAATCTACCCCTATAATGGTGTATGAAGTGAAGATTCCAGTATTATTTTATATATTTATGTTTGTGCCATTTGTAGACAACCCTTCAAACACGCCCTTCAAGTATAAGAGTTGAATCATAGTACTAGAAATGTAAAACTTGACATCAGGGGCAAAATAGTAGGAATGATGGATCCAGTATTTTTCATCTCAACATATCCCAGATCTTCTTCATCATCTTCATACTGCTGAACATACTAAGATGCTCGGATCACTTAAGGTTGGCCTCTACTGAATCAATTCTGATTCCTATCGAGTACTGCTTAGTGGTCTACTTACTGTCTTTACTCAGCTAACTTGCCTCCCAAGCTATGCATTAAGATTTTTATACTACCCTCCTCTCATTTTTAGCTTGATTTAAAAGTTCCCCAGTCAATTGATCAATAATGTCCTAAACACCTTCAGGAGGAAGGGGAGGCAAATTATCTCTTTTTGACTCAGTCATCCTACTAGTTATATGTAGGATCCTTTTTGGATTTAGATTTAGTGGAAGTAAGGTATTCCCTCTACTCCAAATACTAGGCATACACCGTCATATACCCAACTAATAAAAAAAAGAACCTGAAAACTACAACAACTTCAAATTACAAATCAACATTGAATTCCTTGTTAATGATGCCAAAATTTGGTAACGTCCAGGATCCTCTCAGAAGATGATACAGTCACTTCAAAATATAGTTACCCAACAAGGTTGGGGTCAAATTCCAAGGAAATACATAGACTCATAGCCCTCAGTTGTTGTAATCATCGGGTGGAATTAGAAAAGTAAATGGAGGGTTTTGAGTATCAATATTGAACAAGTAGAAAATATCAAATTCGGTTGTAATCAATCGTAAGTGAGCACTAGGATTGTATTCCTCCTAGATTCTCAACTTTGTAGTCTTATTGTTCTATGTTAACCAACCCAATACCTTGTATGTAGAATCGATAAGTTATGTACCTTCTACAGTATTTTGTACGAGCAGAAGGATCTCACCCTTTAACTTTTAAGTCTCAGGATGTCGCCTTACTAACCCTTATCAGTTAACTATTAACTTTTGAGTCTCTAGTTATTATATGAAATTTAACCATCTTATGTAGATAAAACCTCGTAGTGTGGATCAACAGTAAAACTCTAAATTATTGTTGTCATTATGTTTCTTACTAACTACTCCTCTTTTAGAGTAAGTAATAATAATCTACGCGGGATCCTAATATTTGTAACCACTGAAATGGCTATTAAAGTGAATATAATACAATGCATGCATGGGTATCGGTTCAAAATAACAATAGCACTTCCCCTACTTTGTCATTCCGCCACGGTTCCCACAACCCTAGCTAAGAGTTTTTAGCCTTTCATGCTTGTTAAGTAATCAACAAAACTCAAGATTAAAAGCATAAGATGAAATCACAACAAGAAGAAATAGAAACCCTAAAACTGTAACTGAATTAATCAATCAAAGTCAATATAAGAAACTCCTACAACCAATGAATCTCAAAATCAAAATATATTTATGAATATCAAAAGTTTGTCACTCCTAAAAATTGCATAAAGGGTATTTATAATACATGAGGAAACCCTAAAACTAAAGCCTGATAGAAATAGGAGAAAATAGGGTCATGGACACATCTGGTTGCTACTTTTGCCCTATCCCTGGGTGCAGGTAATGCTTGCAGTCAGCAGGGAGGGCACAAGTAGCGACTGCAAGTGCCAGACAAGAATTTTCCAATAAGTCACCTCTCGGGATTTTTGACTTTGGGAACTTTCTTTGCCCGAATGAGGTCCATAAATGCAATTTGCGGTCCACGTGTTAACTTAGCTAGTGCAGGGAGTCATCTTTTTAGCTCTTCTTAGATTCCCACACATAGTTTAACCATAAAAAAATCAAAAAGTGTTCCAAAATTAATTATTGCTCCAATACATATCCAAAAACACCTTTTTATATCTTTGTCATGAACTTAGCATCCAAAACATGATTTCCTACAAAACATACCCAAAATGCATTATCTCTAACAAAAAAACCTTAGAAACTTGCATATTTTCCTCTTTTTAAGCATTAAAAGTGATATATTTCTATCACCCATCACAAAGTAAAGTATTTGAGAATTATACTTTAGAGATTATATGATGAGAAGTTGTATGCTATGTTTTCCAAGTGTGAGTGTTTGTTGGATTCTATATCTTTCTTGGGTCATATGGTGACTAAGAATGGTATTAGGGTTGATCCAACCAAGATAGCAGTGATCCATAATTGGGTTATACCAACTTCTCTTATTGAGATTTAGAGCTTCATTGGTTTCACTGGTTATTATCAATATTTGTAGAGGTTTTATTATATATTGCATCTCTTTTAACCAAGATGACTCAGGAAAAAAGTCTTATTTGAGTGGTTGGATATGTGTGATAATAGTTTCAAAGGCTAAATAAGTTGTTGACTTCGACTTCTATTTTGACTTTGCCTAAGAAGGTTATGGGTTTTATCATATTTTGTGATGCTTTAAGTGTTGGTTAGGGTACGATGTTAATGAAGGAAGGTAGGGTGATTTCTTATGCCTATGAACATTTAAAGCTTCTTGAGAGTAATTTCCTTACCCATGATTTGGAGTTGGTATCCATAGTATTTGTGTTAAAATTATGATTACACTGCTTGTATGGGGTGGGTTGTGAGATTTTCTTGAACCATTATAGCCTTCAATACTTTTTCAGATAGCAAGATTTAAGATGAGGCATCAGTGTTGGCTGTAGTTGCTCAAGGATTATGATACGGCTATTTTGTATCATTTGGGCAAGGTTAATATGGTTGCAGATGCCTTGAGTCAAAAGTTGACTAGTTTGGGTAGTTTGGCTCACCTCATAACCTAGGAGTGACCTTTAGCCTTGGAGGTTTAGTCTTTGGATAAGAAGATGGTTAGGCTTGATATTTCAATATTGAATATTTTTAGCCTATATTGATGCTAGGTCTTCCTTGTTGGAGCAAATTTGAGCTCACCAAATTAATAATGATAGTTTGAAGATAATAAGGGATAAGGTATTCAATAGTAAAGCTAAGGAATCCTCTCTCAATTCTGATGGTGTATCAAGGATTGGTGGCCAAGTTTGTGTACCAAGAGTTAGAGATTTGGTGAGATTGATTTTAGAGGAGGCTCATTGCTATAGATAATTTATCCATCCAGGTGTGACCAAGAAATATTATGATTTGAAAAAGCTTTATTGGTAAAGTGGTATAAAGAAGGATGTCGCAAATTTTATAGCACATTACTTGTGTTGTCAGCCGGTGTTGGACGAGCATCAAAGACTAGGTGGCTTACTTCATAGGTTGTCCATTCTTGAGTAGAAATATGAGCAACTTATTGTGGACTTCATGACTGGGTTGTCTTGTGCCTCCAAAGTTCTGACAATATTTGGTTCATCATGGATAGCTTGACCAAATAAGAACATTTTATTCCTATTGATATTTTTGTTAGTGCTGAAAGGTTGGCCGTATCTATGTTCGTAAGATAGTTCTCCATCATTGGATACCCATGTGTATTATTTCAGATAGAGGTTCACTGTTCACTTTTAGTTTTTGGCAGACTTTCCAGGAGGAGTTGGGTTCATGGTTTAACCTTAGTATAACCTTCCACCCCCATACTAATGGTTAGTTAGAGCAGACAATTCAGGTTTTGAAGGATATTCTCTATATATATATTACAGATTTTAGGGTTCAGTGGGAGAAATATTTAGTACTTGCAAGGCTTGCTTATAATAACAGATACCATTTGAGTATAGAGATGGCCTCTTTTGATGCATTGTATGGTAGGATTATCAGTCCCCTATTTGTTGGTTTGAGACTTCAAAGGTTAGACCCCATGGCACTGACTTGCTTCATGATTCTTTAGAAAGAGTTTGGGTCAACTAAGATAGGATCTGGGTAGCTCATAGTAGGAAAAAATGTTACGCAGACATAGGGTTCGTGCCTTAATGATTGGTGTTGGTGATAGGGTCTACCTTTTAGTATCTCCCATGAAGGGTGTGATGAGGTTTGGGAAGAGGGAAAAGCTTATCTAAAGGTATGTTGGACCTTTTGCAAATATTTAAAAAATTGAGGAGGTTCCCAATGAGTTAGCCTTACTCTAGAATTTCATCTGTTCATCTAGTTTTTCATGTCTCTATTCTTCGATGCTATATTCTGAATGAGTCTTATGTGCTTCATTGGGTCTCAGTCCAGTTGTATGATGGACTGACCTTTGATGAGGATCGAGTGGCTATTTTAGCCAAGGACGTAAAATGATTGCATTTTAGAGACATTTCTATAGTTAAGGTTCAGTGGAAACACTATCCTTCTAAGAAGGTTACTTTGGAGGTCGAGTCTGACATACGTAGTAGTTACCCTGTGATCTTTACCCATCTTGTATTTTCTTTCCTTTAGTTCAATGATGAACTCAAATTTTACTGGTTGATGTTCTAATGATTTGGTCTGTGAATTTTCTATTTCTATGTAATTTGACTATTTTTCCCTCCCCTACAGTTGCTTTATGTTGATCTTGTGGATCGGGTATGGATGATACGATTCCCATGGAAATTGGGAATAAGTTGTGCGAGTTTGTGATTCTTAGAAGCTTGAGATGCCATAAAGTTGACTTTGGTCAATACATGGTTTTTCGAGTGTCTAATGGAAAAACAAACTATGATGACATATCCAGAATGTTTAATTTGGATTGATAGCAGGGTTGGATCTATTTGGGCACTTTTATATCTCATTTTGACCCTTTCTTTGGAAGATAGTGAAATAAGGTCCCAGGGGTTAATTTTCTGAAAATGAATTTTTTGAAAATCTGACATCATCGTTGCGTCCAAAACATAAAAATTAGCTGAGTAGAGTATATGATTTGTCTTGGTGGGATCCCGATCAAGTTTTGTAGGTCTATCAAAGCTTGGTAGGCTTGTACAAAAATCAGCATTAGCTGATATTCGATTCAACAACTTAAGAGGCCATAGTTCGCTTAAGCGGCAGCCACTTCAGAAGCACAAGACCGCTTAAGAGGTAGCCGCTTTAGTGGCTAGGAATCACTTAAGGGGTAGTCGTATTAGCAACCTGGTCCCACTTTAGTGGTAGTAACTTAAGCGGCCACTTAGTTGCTTAAGCAACAACCGTTGTATATAGCCCTTCTTTCTAAATTTTCCTTCATTTTTGGACCTCCAAACTTTGGGAAAGACAATGTGTGAGTGTATCAATGTTGATTTTCATATGGGTGAGTTCTAAACTTATAATCCCTTGATTTTATCTTCCAAACAAACTTTAAGTAATAATTTCATAATGAAAATTAGGGCTTTTTATCTGTACAGTTTGAAAAGGATTTTTCTTCATTTAGACCTCAATTTTAACTTATTTTCATAGGGACTTTCTCTTGTATACTCCCATAACCTTCAAAAATATGTTTTTCAAACAAACTTAGGGTTTTACGCCTTTTTTTTCAAACTCATTTTTTGAACCCATTTTGAACCCGATCCAAATATGGGCAACATGGGTATCGTTAGCTTCTTTTCAA
The DNA here is from genome assembly GCF_002878395.1 of Capsicum annuum. Taxonomy (NCBI): domain Eukaryota; kingdom Viridiplantae; phylum Streptophyta; class Magnoliopsida; order Solanales; family Solanaceae; genus Capsicum; species Capsicum annuum. Next base: position 41,650,717 of record NC_061116.1, read on the forward strand.
TACGTAGATCCTATATCTGAATGTTGTAGTTGATTCTGAGGTCGTACAAAAATGGGAAGGCTTTGTGTTGAGGCACTTTAGAATAGGATTTGTCGTGTTGACACCTAATTTTTGCGCTCCACGACTAAGTTTAATTTTGAGTTTCTTCAATTTTACATAAAATTGCACCATTTATTTTTTTCGGATAAAACCTTTTCAAAATATTTATCTACGTAATTTTTTTATTTTAAGTAGCGATTATATATTCTTATATTTGTATATACGAGATCTTATAATTTTGTTACATAAAAAACTATTCTACTAAAAACAAAATTTAATCAAGGGTTATCTTGAAAATTACTTCGATTGGGAAAAACTTTGATTTAACTATAATTTATTCTTAAAAATTAATTTATTTGAAAAATATTTGTTTGGTTTTACTAAACCAAGAAGCTTGGGATTAAATTAGTTGTTATTTTTTTCTAAAATTTTGATTTAATTTAGCCGATTTACTTAATTTGACCTTAAGTGAAATCAACTTGGTTACAATTGCAATGCAATTGGTTAATTATTTTTAAATATGGTTAAAGTTTTAAATAAAATTAACCAAGTATTAATTTATGGGTTATATAACACATTCCCATTCCGAACATCTACCCAGCCCTTTCTACCAGGTCAGCTGACCCGCTCCACCAAATGATCCAACAAGGCTAATAAAACACACCACCGGGCCTAGCTCCCCTTTCTCTTCTCCCTTTACCTAATCCAACAATAACCCAACAACAATATCAACAAACTTCAACTAATACTGAATAAATACCAGCAAACTCATACTATACCAACAACTCAGCAACAACAATATTAACTAAATTTCCAGTGTTTAAATAGTTGAAATCTACTATTCATAATCTTTCCCATAATACAATTTTTGTTTATCATCTTATGTTTATGTGATCAGCTATTTGACAATCCTTTACTGTTTAAGCACCTTGAGCAGATGCATTATGATCTAGATTTAAGTTTCATAGCAATAGAAATGATCAATGAGATGATTGGAAAATTGAATGTAATTTGGATAATTATTTAATGACTTAATTTTTGATGATTTTTGTGAATTATAAATTTTTATGTGATTTGACTATTTTACCCTTCCCCGTGGTTGTATTATGGTACTTTTGGAGTGTGAGGATGATTGACACAATTCCCTATGTATTTTGATGAGATCAATTATTTGAGGCCTTCTTAGACAAGTCTGTGCCTTATATTCTAAGAGATCAGATGAGAGATGAGTTTGATCACCTAGAGTAGTGCTTTATGATTGTTTCAGAGTATGAGACACGTTACCGTGCCTTGTTTATATTTTCTTATGCAATCATTGGCACCGATTCTAAGAAGATTCAAAATTTTATGAAGGGGTTACAATGTTTCACTTTATCTTTCTCCTTTCTATATGGTAGTGTTATGGGAATCATTTCAGATTATAAAGGATTATGCTAAGATGACTTGAGTTTATTCTTCGAGCGTCTCAGGGAGGCACTAAGAGGGATCACCATTTGGGGGATTTCACAGGTCACACTTCTTGAGGTAGAGACTCTAAAGGCTTTCATGGGTATCATGGTACACCTATGCCGGTAGTCTTGCAGGGTTCAGGTAATGGTTTTTCCAGTTCAGCAGTTTTAGGCTTCGATTCTATTTGTGAGCCTCTTTCCATTCATATCCATTTGTCTACCCATGCAAAAGGCTCCTTAGGGGTGGATGGGGTGCATCGATCTTCTGTTATTACTTTTGTTGGGCGTGAGACTTAGGTAGATCTAATTGTTCTAGATATGGAAGATCTTAGTGTAATTTTGAGTATGGTTCGGTTATCTACTTATCATGTTGTTCTAGATTATTATTCAAAGATCGTGACCTTAGCTTCACTGGGTATGCCAAGGATAGCTTGGAAGGGTTTACTTCATTCAAGTCCCAAGAGAGTTATTTCTTTCTTTCAAATCATCGCTTTGTTGAGAGCGATGTTTGTCTTATTTGGCCCATATTTATGATACTAGTGTTGCTTTGCCTTCTTTCTTGGATTCAGTTTGTATTTTCTATGAGTCCATGGTTGTTTTCCCTATGAATTTTCTTGCTATGATTTTGGATCATGATATTGAATTTTCTATTGATGTTGAGTTACGCGCCAACCTCATTTTTGTTCCTTCTTATAGGATGGCCCCAACAGAGTTGAAGAAATTGAAGGATCCAGAGTTATTTAAGGGATTTATCCAACCTAGTGTATCACCTTGGGGTGTGCCTATCTCTTTTGTGAAGAAAAAAGATAGGTCTATGAATATGTGTATTGATTAGCGATAGTTGAACAAAGTGACAGTTAAGAATATGTATCTTCTTCCTTGTATTAATTATTTATTCTATCAGCTTCAGAGTGCTTTAGTTTTTTTAAAAATTTATCTGAGATTCGGGTATCACTGATTAAGGATAAAATCTTTGGATATTTTGAAGATAAATTTTTAGATGTAGTGTGGTCATTTTTAGTTCTTGGTCATCTTTTTTCAGTCGTCCAATGCCCCAACTGTGTACATGGAGTTGATAAACCAGGTATTTTGACTGTATCTTGACTCCTATATTATTGTAACTGTAGATGATATCTTGGTTTATTCCAACAGCAAGGTCGATCATAAGCAGTATTTATAAATTCTTGTTCAGAGATTAAGGGATGAGAAGTTATATGCTAAGTTCTCTAAGTGTGAGTTTTGGTTGGAATCTATTTCTTTCTTGAGTCATATAGTAACCAAGGATAGTATTATGGCCAATCCAGCCAAGATTGAGCGATTCATGATTGGGATGGTCCTCTTTCTCCTACTGAGATTCAGAGTTTTGTAGATTTGGTAGGTTACTATTAGTACTTTATTGAGGGTTTTCATCTTTTGTAGCTCTATTGGCCTCATTGACTTAGAGGAAGATTTTCTTTCAGTGGCTCGATGTTTGTAAGGCAAGCTTTCAAAGCTTAAGTATTTATTGACTTCAGCACCTATCTTGACTTTGACCAAGGAGGTCGTGGGTTTCACTATATTTTATGATACTTTAGAGGTTGGGTTAGGTGTGGTGTAGATGTAGGAGGGTAAGATGATTACGTATGCTTCTTGTCAATTGAAGCCTCATGAGAGAAATTACCCTACACATGATTTATAGTTTTATGGGATTGTTTATTCTTCAAAGTTGTGGAGACATTACTTGTATAGAGTCACTTACGATATTTTCTTAAATCATCTTAGCCTTTGGTATTTCTTCACCTAGCAAGATATTATTATGAGACAACATCATTGGCTCGAGTTGTTTAATGATTATGACCTTACTATTCTTTCTCATTCGTGCAAGTCTAATGTTGTTGTGGATGCCTTATGCCAGAAGTCGACTAGCATTGGTAGCTTAGTGCATTTTTTGACCCAAGAAAGTCCTTTTGCCTTAGAGGTTCAATCTTCTGATAACCAGATAGTTACGCTTGATATTTTGACAACTAAGTATGTTTTGGTATTTGTAGAGGCTAAGTCTTCCTTGATGGAGCAAATTCTAGCTCATCAGTTTGATGATATTGGGTTGTGAGTAATTTAAGAAAAGGAGGTGAATGTAGAGAATAAGAATGCCTCGCTTTATTCTAATAGTGTTTTAAGGATTGGGAGCCAATTTTATGTGTCTAGAGTGGGTAATTGGATTAGATTGATTTTGGAGGTGACTTATTATTCCAGGTATTCCATTATGTGGGAGTGACTAAGATGTATTATAATTTAATACAACATTAATAATTGGGTGGTATGAGAAAGCATGTAGCATATTTTATAGGTCATTGTCTATATTTCCATCAGGTATAGGCCAAGCACTTGAGTCCTGATGGTTTGCTTTAGAGGTTACCTATTCCCCAGTAGAAATAGGAATATATTAGTATAGACTTTGTGACTGGGTTGCCTCATACTTCTCGTAGTTCTAATAGTGTTTGGATCATCATGGATCAATTGACCAAATCTACTTAGTTTATTCCTATTCAGGTTTCTTTCAGTGTAGAGAGATTGGCCCTTATCTATATATGTGAGATAGTTTATATTCATGGTGTGCTAGTGTCTATTATCTCAGATCAAGGTTTTGTCTTTATATCTAACTTTTAGAAGACTTTTCAGAAGAAAGTAGGTACTCAGGTTGATTTTTATACCATTTTTCAACCTCATACTGATGGTCAATTAGCATAGAATATTTAGGTTTTAAAAGTTATTTTTGTGCTTATGTGATGAACTTTGGTGGTCATTGGCAAAACATTTTTCTTTGACGGGGTTTACATATAATAATTTTGACCACTCTAGTATTGAGATGGCTTGTTTCAAGGCTTTGTATGGTAAGTATTTTTGTTCTTAATTAGTTGGTTTGAGGTGTCTAAGGTGAGAAATTGATGTATGAACTTACTTTACGAGTCATTGGAAAGAGTTTAGGTTATTTAGGATAGACTTTGAGTGACTCGGAGTAGGCAGAATTACTATAAATATCGTAGACTTCATACCATGAGATTTAGTATTGGTGATCGTGTCTTTCTTTGTATATCGCCCATGAAGGGTGTTATGCGGTTTGGGAAAAAGGGAAAGTTTAGGCCCAAGTATATTAGATTTTTTGAGATTCTTTGGACTATTAGGGATGTTTCTTATGAGTTAGCATTTCCCCTAAATTTATCAGATGTTCATCCAGTTTTTCATGTTTTCATGCCTCGGCGTTACATTCCAAATGAGTCTCATGTCAATTATTGCGATTCAATCTAGTTAGATAAAAGGTTGTCTTTTGTTGAGGAGCTCGTTTCTATTCTAGTAGGGATGTTAAATGGGTGCATTCTAGAATATTCAAGCACTTAAGGTCCAGTTGCAATATCGACTATAGATAAGTCTACTTGGGAGATTGAGTCTGATATGTGTTGTAGTTATCCCAAGCTTTTTGATGATGTGGATATTTTCCTTGCCTTTAGTTCGAGTATGAACTATATTTTTAGTGATGCATAATGTAATGACTTGATTTTTTGGAATTTTTGTGAATTATTAATTTTATGTGATTTGACCATTTTACTTCTCCCCATGGTTGCAATGTATTTTGGCATGATTTGTGCGAGATTTTGATTTTTGGTGGCATGAAAAGCCTTATAATTAACTTCATCAATATTTACTAATCTATGCATTAGATGGCAAACAGATTGCGCTAGAAGATCCGAAACATTAATTTTAGGTTGGTAACATAGTTGGTATAATTTTATGAATCTTATATCTCATTTCAACCATCGATTTAGAAAATTGTAAAATTGAATCTCGGTGACAATGTTTTTTACAGAATTTCATATCACCATTGATTTTGGAGTGTGAAAATTGATAGGGTAGCATAGTTTATTTATATTTTTGAGATTCCAAATAAATCTCGAGGGGTCCTCAAAAAACATAGAATTTTCCAAGTTTAGCTGGTGCACCACTCAACGGTGAATCTGCTAAAGTGCCATTTTTGGTGCTTTAGTGGTAGGCGCTAAAGCGCCATTTGGCCGCTTTAGCGGCGAGCTCCAGATGGATAAGGGTGCTTTAGCAGTGGGTCCTAAAGTTCCCCTTGTCCACTTTAAGGGACTAACACATATTGGCGAGAACCACTAAAGCGGCTATTTGACCACTTTAGTAGCACCTAGTCCCATATACATATTCTCTTTTCTCATTTTTTTTCACCATTTTTAGACATGAACCTTGGGGCTTCAAGTTTTTGGGGCTTGAGAACTTGGATTTGGATGATTCGAATCGAGTTTTTGATATTTCTTCCATGGATAAGTTTCTAATCTTATAATTACCATTTTTCTCTCAATTTCATCTTCAAAACAAATTCAAATTCTTGATTTCAAAATAGATTTGGGCCTTTTTGCCGGTAAAGCTTGAAAATAGTTTTTCTTTAATTTGAACCTCATTTTAACTCATTTTTACATGAGTTTTTTGCTATGAACTCCTATGAGTATGGGGAATATGTTTCTAAAATAAAATTATGATTTTACCCTTCTTTTTCAAAATCTCATGTTAAGGGCCTTTTTGACCTCAACCCGAAAATTGCCAATATTTTATTATTGGATTCCTTTTGACTTGTAGATTCTATATTTGTATTTTTTAAATTAATTTTGATCCCGTTCGTGAGGGGAAAGCTCCAAATTAAAGGCTTTTCGACCTGATTTTCTGCATTCAAGGTAGGTTACAACTTCACTTTCTTCAAATTTGGTTGGGTAGTTAATAGAGTTGTAAAATTATGTTATGGGTATGGAAACTAATCATGAAATGGTTTTATTATTGTGGTGTGCCTGTGTAGGAACTATGTTGTTTTGTATTTGGTAGTTTTAGATATTGTTATCTATGTGTGGCCATGTGAGGTCACACATGATGTGGTTGTCCTTATGTATGTTGATTTGATTATATCTTTTCTAGAAAAGCCTATATTGGAATTTATGTGGTATCAATGACATAGTATTATGTATTTTGCTATATTGGCATGTGGATTACATTGGATTAATGGATGGTTGGCAGATTGAATGGATTTAGGCTCGCATGGTTACTATATTAATTGGATTGGAAATTCTCATTTTGGTTGGTCGTGAGCATTACATCCTCATATCATGTACATTCATGAGACATTGGTACCATTATAGAAATATTGGAAACACTGGTTTTTCTGATAGAAAATATGACATCTTTAAAAATCCTCTATTGATTTATGTGATGGAGAGGAGTTGTGATATTGATTGGTATTGGATATTAGATTGAATATGGGTTACAAAACCCCCATGGGTCCTACCTCGGAAGCACAGCTCGATAGGTGTATATGGAGGTTGTGCGATAACCTCTAACATATCATCATCATGTTTAGTGCATCTCATACTTTATGACCCTACTATTATTGTATGTTATGCTCGATTGGTGTCTAATTTCACACATATATTCATGAAATATTGCTACCACCATAAAAATACTGGAAATTCCTTTTTCTATCAAAAATGTGACATCTTTGAAAATCCTCTACTAATGTATGCGTCGGAGAAGAGTTATGGATAATGTTATGGGATATTGGATAGTATATGTATTGATAAATCCCCCATGGGTCCTATCTGGAAGCTCAATATAGTAGGTGCATATAGTGGTTGTGCGACAACCTCGTGCATCACATTATTATCATCATCATCTTCATTGCCTTTAACACTTTATGTGTATATTTTGTGTTATATTTGTGTTTTTGATATGATATCTATCTATTTTTACCTCTTAATGTGTTTAATTTGATGGTATCCATTGTGTTTCTTTCTTGTACTTGTATTTCTTATATGTGTATATTGTATAACTATTAGTGGAGACAGTGTGAGCTACCCTTTGGGACATTTTCTGATTGCAGGTGGCGTACCCATAATTTATATTTTATATGCTTTATTTTCTACTTTACTCAGTCGGCCTATGATACCTATTGTGTACAAGCGGACCATACTCTTTCCTACTGTGCCTTTTTGGTGCTAGGCATATATGCTCCTCACGATAGATGATTCAGGCAGTATTTGGAGTATATTCGAGGTAGCGGTCCATCTATGCTTTCGGAATTGATCTACTACCTCTTTTTATCTATTTAATGTTCTGTTTTGTATTCTAAGATAGTTTATGATCCATTTTGGACAATTATTATATCTTTGACATTCAAGATGTATTTAGTAGTTCTTACATTATGAAACCAGGATTTGGGATATTGTATGGTATCTTTTGTTTTTTACTTCCTCTATTATCATATTTGTGTGGTTCAGATTTGTTTTAGAATCCTTGCCTTGGGTTTTCATAGTGATTTCTCTCTTCATATCAGTTTTGGTGATAGGTATACTTGTCAAGTCTTTCCGTAACAAGTGCTATCATGACCCTTGTTTTTTGGTCGTGACAAGTTAGCATCTATTCCAGTTGATAAACTAGAATCAAATTTCAAGTGCTTCAAATTCTTTCTTATTCCCTTCTAAGAGATTATGCTTCATTTAGGCTCAACTTCTTTCCTTCCATTAGGATTAATTTTCTATGCATTTTAGTATAAATTAAAAGGGGAGGAACCAACATTTGATCGCATGCTCTTTTGCTTAAACTATATGTTAGCTTAACTAGACTGATCTCATTTTTCTTTCTTTTGTAATATGACTCATGTCAAACTTTACTTTGTCATATTTTTGAGGTAGTTTGAGAATAAGGATACATTAATTTTCCTTATATTTTTCTCTTCCCTGTTTGTGAAAAGACAATCTATTTTATTTGTTATTTGAACTATTTAGTTACTTCCAATGAATTCTATAGTTGAGATTTCCTTCCAAATCTTAATAACGCTAAGTTTGATTTTCTTTATTTCTTTTCTTTAGTGCGTGTTGAAATATGATTCACTATATTTGCACTTGTTCTAGGTCAAAAATATTGTTCTTATATGATTAGTCGTTACTTTTGAAAGTTACATCTTACCTTTTAAGTTCCCTTCTCAATGGCTTGATGGTTTGGAGCATTCAAGAAATTTTACATGGCCATTATAATGTATTTTGTGTCATTGTGTTCATTTAATAGTGAAATGTTAACTTGGAAAATTACTTCATTACTAAAATACTAAATACTTTCTATCCTATGATACGTGTGTTCATCTTTAGTTTAAAGGTTCAATTGTCTGATTATGTCTACAGTGAACATGCTATCAACAAATCTAGTTAATGATAATTGATTCTTTGAAGTATGTTGTAGTATTAGTTGAATGCTAATTTCTTTCACTTGTTTCTATTGAATGTTATTCTCGATTATTTCAATTGAACTCCCACTCCTTTGCATTCCTTCGCCTTTGAGTCAACCTTGTGGATACAAGGCTAACATGTCTGAAAATTCAGCAGCAGTAGAGCAAGAAAGTGAGCTAAAAAGCTCAAATAAGTCGCAACAACAATGGATTATCAATAGAAGATGGAACGTGGGCTGATAACTAAGAAGTTTCAATTATGTACTCATTTATTTTCATTTCTTTTTTGCATTAATTGTCAAGTAATTCTACACTGTGATTTCCTTTTATTATGCTTAGGTAAATCCTCAGTTATTTTTTTAATTTTGTTATGACCTGAATTGAATTAATTATCAAATAAATTCATTTAGGTAAATCTAAGCTTTCAAAAAAGTGTAAGAAACCCCTATATTATTTTGTAGTTATTATAAAGTTTTTGAATCCATGTTTAGGAGTTTGAACTTTGTTCAAATTTTCAACTCGGATAAATTATTGGAACTTCGACATTTAACTTATTTCAGTACTTTGGAATAAAATTAATGGATGAATTCTAGAAAATTTTATTAATTTTAAATAAAAATAAATTCAAGATTTTCTAAAATAATTTCAGGATTTTACAACTTTTAAAGAATTTTCAAAACCAGCCAAATAAAGTTAATCTGTCGGGAACCACACTTTGTGAATTTTGAAAGTGTCTAATACCTGTTTTTGAATTTTCTTTAACCTTTACCTAGACTCTGATTACTTTTAACAGAAGGTTTTCTTTTCAAAAATTACCTTTTAAAATGGTTTCTTAATTTTTCTAAAAGTAAGTGGCGACTCTAAGTTATTTTTTAAATAATATCAAAAAGATTTTTTTTCTTGCCATAAAGTTATGGAATATTTTTTTACTTTTCGAAAATGGATCATAACAGAATGGTGACTCTATTGGGGATTCGTCTAGGTTCTAACCATAAGTATTTTATGTGTTTGGCTTATATTTGTATTAATTGTTACTTTCGCAATTATGTATTTAAATTTTTACAATTATTAACTGTGGCATTCATGGCATACTTTTACATTTTAATTACTTAACTATTTAGGGTTTCGTGGTTATCGTGACCCCTACTGATCAGTTCTGAATAAAAATATTGGAAATACAAGAGTTTATTTGTATAGGAGGACGATGGCTGTTAGAATTCCAAACCCAAGTTTTCCACTAGGAAACCTAGTCAAAGCCCACTTAGATACCTAGGATAGAGCTAAACCACAATCCTTTTTTATGCATAAGTCTAGGATGACCCAATACCTGAGGGGGTATTGGGTCCATTAGAAAACCTACCCTGCATCTATTGACCACAAGTCATAATAGATGATTATCCCTTTTGTGTTAAATTGAAGGATATAATGTCAGATTTTATGGGTCGTTGTCCCTTGGTTTTGAGGGTCTTATTTAGATAGTTTCTTTTATTTTAATCTAGAGGAGATCTTCATCTGAAAGGTATTTAGAAATTTTAAGAAGTTCAAATATCGAAGGACCCCAAGGAGGTTTAGTTTAGATTTGCCCCCTGCGTAGGACTGATATTATTTATTTTTCCTTTCCCTCATTTGTATTCTTCTTTATATATCCATGAAATTTGTATAATACATTTTGGGGATAATGGAAAGTCTTACAAACGGCATATATATCTTTCAAACGCAAAGTTTATCCTTGGCTTAAAAAGTCTTATGTATGTTAGGATGCATTAAAAATTATTTATCTGTTGAAATGCTTCATTATTTTTCTTTGTCTATATTTACTTGATTTGTGTGTTTAAATAACATATGTTTGGATCTAAACAAGACTAGTATATTGTTCTATTTCGATGTCTTAGAGCATTATTAGGCATATAAAACTCAAAATTTTGATCCTCCTAAAAAGCTCTGAAAAGTCCATCAATAAAATCCGTTCCAATTAACCCAAGTTTTATTCAAAAAATCCATTAGGTCATTGTCCAATTCACATTGACCATGTTGCTCTCAAAAATTGCTTTTTCTCGCACTTAATAATAGCTAGAGTTTCCCAAAATATTCCATTAATAGTAATACTTTGTTATTTTAGGAAGTTTATTTTGAACACCCAATTCCTTTAAAATCACTTAGTTTGAATTCAACAGATGTACAGGGTGTGGCAGAAACTTAAGATGTGTAAATATCCTATTAGACAACTGAAAAAAGCCACAATGGGAAGTGTTGATAGTATAATTCAAGATGCTCAGGAGTGTCTCATTACAATTCATATGTAGATTACTATAAACAGTAGGCCAGAGTTGTTGGAAAAGGAGAAAAGGGGACACCGGGAGTTGATGAAATAGTTAGATATGCAGGAAAAAATATATAAAAAAAAAAAGCCAAAAATGCACTGGATCAGGATTGGTGATGATAAGAATAAATTCTTTTTCAATCATATGAAGCATAGAGCTGGGTCAAATACTATCAATACTCTGAAAAGCATAGATGGGAAGATTTTACATTCTCATCATATTGAGGCTGAAGTACTGACATTCTTTCAGAATCTTCTTGGATCATGTTCAAATGGACTTTCCTCAATTGATTTGACTATCATGAGAAGGGTTCCACAACTTAACAAAACACAACAGAGGAACATATGTGCGGAGTTCACTATGCAGGGGATCAAAGAGGCACTTTTTAGTATTGAGGAAGAAAAATCCCCAGGTTTTGATGGCTATACATCTGTATTTTTTTAAAAAGCTTAGGAGGTGGTGAAGGGTGATATATATGATATAGTTTCAGAATATTTTAACTACAATAGAATGCTTAGGACAGCCAACAACACTGCAATTGTTCTTGTACCAAAAACCAATCAACCAGAAACTATGAGAGATTATAGACCTATTAGCCTACTATACAACTCAGTACAAGATCATATCTAAAATAATCTCTAAGAGGATTAGAGGTGTGCTCAATGATTTAATAGCTCAGAGCCAATATGTATTTATACCAGGACGGCTAATTATAGATAATATCCTCTTGACTCATGAACTGATAAAGGGTTATACTAGAAAACATATCTCTCCAAGATGTGTGATTAGGGCGGATTTACAAAAACCATATGATTCAGTTGAATGGTTTTTTATTGAATAAATATTGTAGGAGTTAGGTTTCCCAATACAGATGGTGGAATGGATAATCACTTGTATAACTACTGTAAGCTACACTTGTATGGTCAATGGAAGGTTGTCTGATACTATGCCATCCAGGAGAGGGCTAAGACAGGGTGACCCTTTATCACCGTATGTCTTTTTTAGGGTAATGGAATACTTAAGCAGGTGTCTTGACACTCTTAGGGACCTTCCCAACTTCAACTATCACCCTAAATATCAGAATTTAGGTACTACCCATTTTTTCTTTGCTGATGATTTAATCCTATTCGCAAGGGGAGATTCCATGTCTATTCAAGTGATGATAGACAAATTTCACCATTTCTCAAATGCTGCAAGTCTAAGAGCTAATTTTATCAAAAGCCATTTATTTTGAGGGAGTGAATGAAACAACAAAGGCTGAAGTGATACGAATGTTGGGGTATGATATGGGACAAATCCCTTTTAAATATTTAGGAGTGTCATTGCTGCTAAATGGCTTACTACATTGCAATGTAAGCCTTTAGTTGATAAGATTACTGCTCGTATTACAACTTGGATGGCCAAGGGCCTCTCTTACACTGGTAGAGTGAAAATTATATAGTCTGTCCTATTTGGGGTCCAAGCTTATTGGACTCAAATTTTCCTACTCCTACAGAAGGTCATAAAGTTAATAGAGGGTGTGTGCAGAAGTTACTTATGGTCTGGTCAAGCTAGTATTACTAAAAGATCTTTAGTATCATGGGATAAATTATGCTTACCTAAAGGATCAAGTGAACTAAATATCACTAATTTGAAGGTTTGGAATCAAGCAGCAATATGTAAAATTCTCTGGGCGTTGTGTCAGAACAAGCAAAAGCTGTGGATAACCTGGATCCCCTCTTCTATATTCAAGGAGGGAGCTTACAACATATGGAGAGACCTATACAGTCTTCATAGATAGTGAGGAAAATCTTTAATATGAGGAAATTTTAGAATAATGTCATCAATAATGAGTAGGTCATACACAAAGAAAAGTTTAAAATTGCATCAGCTTATAGAATACTAAGAGGAGAGATAGAGAATGTAAATTGGAAGAATTGGTATGTAGCTATGCAGCTAAACCTAAAAAGGTGTTCATCCTTTGGGTGTCATTGCTTGGAAAGCTTAGAACCAAGGATATACTGATAAAGTGGGGAGTCATAAATGATAATGTATGCCCGTTCTATAATGCAGAAAGAGAAACGGGTACACACTTAATCTTTAATTGTCCTTTTACTAGGGAAATTTGGCAACAATTTACCAATTGGATAGGTGGATCACATAATGTAGCTGACTGGAATGAACAATGGCAATGGGTGAATAATCAAGCTAGACGAATGATGACCACCGGCCCCATTCTTAAAGCAGGATTAGCTATGGTAATATATAAGGTTTGGATAGAGAGTAATGTACGGGTGTTTCAACAAGTGTACAAAACCAAGGAGGCTATTCTGCATGATGCAAAGACTAGTTTATGTACAAGACTTAGTTCCAATAGGAAGTTTCTGAGTTGTTATGTTCAATCAAGTAATGTAAGTAGTAAGTGGAAGGTTTATGTTAGTATAGACAAGTTGAGAGGGATAGGCAGGATGTGTTGTAACCCCTGTATTGCTAAGCATTACTGGTTCTTAATAATAATTTTAATTACCAAAAAAAACATTCGTCAAATTAGGCAAAATTCTGATTATTCAGTCACTTTTCCAAAGTGTTCTATTCTTCAAATTCTGGACTAGTATGTTTTAAACCAAGTATATGTCATTTGTTTCATATATTACATTGATTAATTATTGCAATTTAGGAACCAACATTTTCATATGTTGAGTATTTTTCTTTTGTTTTAGAAAGAGTTTGATTCGTGTAGGTAATCAAACTTGCTTATCTCATAAAGACTTTAAGCAAACCAAATTTAAGTAATCACTAGTAGAACATTAGTATTTCACATGGTCCATGGTCAAGAAAGAAACTAGAGACTTAGAAGTTCTTATTTGGGCTAATAGAAAGACTCGTTCAACTATGGATCCTAGTTTGATCAGGACAAACACTTTATCTGAGTCAGTCTGCACCCTATCTATGGCACAAGACCCTAGTGCCTCGATTAGAAGAGAAATAACTCCAGAGGTCACTTCTGGTTGGGAACCATAGATAATCAAACTGAGGCTTATGATGATGCAAAGCAAAACACCTTCTCAGACTCCCCCAAAATGACTCTGCCTCCTAATGCTTAACAAAAGGGCCTATGTTTGTAATATAAGAATGAGTTGATTAGGAAGGTCATTTTACCACTTCTCAAAATGATCATGTTTATCAGAATGCTCCTTTTGTGTACACATTTTCTCTCCCAAAGGTTTAGCATATATCTTTGTCATACTATTATCACGACCCAAACTAAGGCCTAGTCGTGATGAACATCCCAAGCCATGAAAGCCCGGACGTCCTACTCTATCTAATCTGGTAATCATGGATAACATTCATATAGTAAAATAAAATGCATAATTATTATCTAATAGGGAAATATGGTCATACTCTAGATTTCAATTTAACAATATGGAATAAAATTCGAAAACAACTAAATAACTTCTGGAACAGTCTGTGAAATCTCTACTACATGATCCAAAAATAACTGTCTGAAAAGATGGGACAAGGCCCCCAGTAGACCAAAACCATAACTGTTAATATATGTCTGAAAATAACTAGGCCTTCTAAAAATAGAAGGCTCACCGACTAGATCCTGCACTTCTGTCTGAAGAAATCTACTACTTATCAGGACCCCTAAACTATACCTCAGAACTTAGAAGGTAGGGGGGATCAATACAGATGTACTGGTACGTAGAGAAATCCAAAATAAATCTTTTAATATAAATAAAATAGTTGAGATCTAGTCATAAAAAATCACATACGATATAAATTCCAAAACACATGGGCGTTTTGATAATCATAAAAACCTTTCTGTCAGTGAAATTTCTGACCTTCGTATTACTTCTGAGTTAGGTGGTAAACCCCTACAAGTCTAAAACCCCATGGGCTATATGGAGTATGCCATTGACACAGTGGGGAAACCCCCAACCCAAGTGTGCCGCAATGGTTGGAGTGTCTGAGTCTAATATGCTACGGGGTACTAAGCCAACGTAATATAATATACCCGGATCGACAAATCACAGTTTTGGGCAATGAGTTTTCTGAACTCGTGCCTTCTTCGGGGGTCCACCTAACAACACTTTATGCCAAATTTTATCTATTTCTAAACATGTATCATTCTAAAATCTTAAGTCATGAAAATCTAGTTTCTATGTTTGTCTAGGTTTGTTATGGCATTGTCTATTTTGGTATCATCATACCAAGACTTTGCAAGTCATATTTTCTACGCCATGATGAAATAAACATTATTTTTTCGTTAAAACATAGTTCGGACCACCCAAACATATAATTTCAATAAGAGATTTCATGTTCTGAAAACATAAGTCAAAGCTATGCAAAAGTTCTCATCCTTTCAATAAACAAGTCGTGGTCATGTAATCTTTAACAAACCATGCAACTCTTTTCATTATATGATTATGTTCACCATTTATCAGCATAGACAACCCTCTCTCTTTTGGAATCAAAATCATAATCAAAAAATAACATTATTCAAGACATTTCATAACATGCTTTTCAAGATGCATTCAAACGATTTCATAGTATATCATAAGTAAATGAAAATCATCATAAGAGAGGGATTTTTTTCATGAATCAAGCTCTCAATTTAATCATCTACCTTAAAACACATACTTACATATATATAAAATTTCAAATCAATTAGGGGGAAGGCCTAAAGGCCAAAACAATCTCATCAACGCTTCTAAAACATGAATATATTCATAAATCCGAAACCTTTTTCTTAAAAACATAATTTCTATGCCCATGAAAGTTTAGGAAAACCCCATGTGCCTCAAATCTCAAAAAATAATAGATGATTCGTGAAGCCTACGGTGTGGGGATTCCAACTCTCTAATTATCTTCTAAAATCCACGATTGAATCTTGAGTTATTTAGGATTCTTGTTTAAAACCCTAAAGAGTGTTCTTGTGAATTTCTAAAGAAAATATGAATAATGTGGGCACTTGAGAGTATAATCCCATGTTTAAGCTTATAAGGGAGGTGGGAAAATACTTAATATGCCCTTAATGAGACGGAATAAAATACAACTGGGGGCCTGGTTTTATGGGCCACCGCGACGCGACACAATTGCGGTGGCTCACTGGAAATTAATGAATGGGATTCTTAAGGTCTCCGCGACGCGGAGCCATCACGTTGTCCCACTGGTTGGGACGGAAAACTTTAGCGTGATGCACTACAATCATGCTAGTCCACTAGAATTTTACAATTTCTAAATAGACCCCCTCCGCAATGCGCCAAGCACCAAAATGACGGTGTTTTACGACTAGGACTTAAATTAGCCATAACTTCTTGCCCGGATATTGGATTTGGGTGAATCTTATATCGCCGAAAAGCTCATTCAATTTTCCACATGATAAAAAGTAAAAATTAGGGTAATTATATTTGGTTTAAACTTTACTTACTTTGAAAGTCAAAAATAAGACTAAGTTTCTTTGACACCATTCTAGTCACTTAACTCTAAGAGTATGTTGCCACGAGCTAACGCATTGACGATGCGGGGCATTACATTATGCCCCCTTGGGATCATTTGTCCTCGAATGATAATGCGGAACACAAATAAGTATGATTTAAGGTATACTAAGACCGTAAAAGGATTAAGGAAGGATTGTACCTTCCATTTTGTCATTCACCAGATCAAATAGGTTTGGGTATCTTGCCCTCATGTCATCTTCTAATTCCCAAGTTGCTTCTTCAACTTTCTGATTCCACTACAAAACCTTAACCGACACTATATCTTTGCTCCTTAACTTCTGAACTTGGCGATCTAAGATTGCAATAGGTTCCTCTTCATATGATAATGAGTCCGTCACCTTGATCTCCTCTACAGGAAACACCAGGGAATGGTCTCCAATACATTTCTTCAGCATAGATATGTGAAATACTGGATGAATAGAACTCAAACTTGTGGGCAACTCTAACTCATACACAACCCCACCTATCCTTCTTAAAATCTGGTATGGCCCTATATAGTGAGGACTCAACTTTTCTTTCATCCCAAATCGCATAAATACCTTCATAAGGGAGACTTTGAGAAACACCCAATTACCAACCTCAAACTCTAAGTCTCTTCTCTTAACATCAACATAGGATTTCTGTCTACTCTGGGCTATCTTAAGTTATTCTCTAATAATTTTCACATCCTCCATTTCCTGATGAACAAGATCAGGCCCAAACAATTGCGTCTCACCCAATTCATACCACCGTATTGGCGACCTACATCTTCTTTCATATAGTTCTTTAAAAAGAGCCATCTTAATACTGGCATGATAACTATTATTATATGCAAACTCTATCAATGGTAAGTGATCTGACCAACTACCTTTGAAGTCAATCACGCAGGACCTCAACATATCCTCAAGGGTATGAATGGTGTGCTCATCTTACCCATCAGTCTGAGGGTGGAATGCAGTACTCAGATTCACTTGGGTACCTAAACCCCTCTGTAAAGATCTCCAAACCTAAGAAGAAAACTGCGTACCTCAGTTAGATATGATGGATACAGGTGCTCCATGCAAGCGGACTATTTCCTCAATGTAAATCTTAGCATAATCATCTCCCGAATAGTTGGTCCTCATACGCATAAAATGAGCTGACTTGGTCAGTCGGTCTATAATTACCCAAATAGAATCATACTGATTTTCGGACCTCAAAAGTCCCATGATAAAATATATATTGATCATTTCCCAATTCCATAAAGGCAAAGAAATATCTTAGGAAGTACCACTATGCCTCATATTCTCTACCTTAACTTGTTGATAGTTCAAACCCTTGGCAACATAGTTAGCCACATCACGCTTCATATTTTTCCACCAATAAATGGTTTTCAGATCATGATACATCTTGGTAGAGCTTGGGTGAACAAAATACCTCAAAGTGTGAGCTTCGTCGAGGATTTTCTTTCACAAATCATCTACATCTTGCACACATAATCTACCCTGATATCTCAAAATACAATCACCACCAATTTAAAAGGAAATCACGTTCTATTGACCCACTTCTTTCTTGATCTGCATCAAGATAGGATCTTTGATCTGCTTCTCTTTAACTTCCAAACAAAGGGATGATTTAGCTATCTCGTGAACAACTACCCCTCTATCTTCATAATCTAAGAGTCGTACTCTAAGATTTGCAAGTCGGTGAATATCCTTCACTATCTTTCTTTTCCCTCCTTTAACATGAGAAAGACTAACCATAGATAACCTACTAAGGGTGTCGCTTATCATATTTGCCTTGCTCGAATGATAGTGCAGGCTTATGTCATAATTTTTTAGCAATTCCATCTAGCACCGTTGCCTGAGGTTCAATTGTTTCTGCGAGAAAACATACTGTAAACTCTTATGGTCAGTGACAATATCAACATGCACCCAATAAAGATAATGCTGCCAAATTTTAAGCGCAAACACCAAACCCTCAAAATCCAAGTCATAGGTGGGGTAATTTCGCTCATGCACCTTCAACTGCCTGGATGCATAAGCCACCACCTTACTATGCTGCAAAAGTACAAACCCAAGTCCTACACGTTTTGCATCACAGTACATAAGAAAACCCTCTGTGCCTTTTGGAAGAGTCAGAATAGGTGTTGTAGTCAATTTGTCTTTCAACTTCTCAAAACAATTCTCACAGGAGTCAGACCACACAAACTTTACCTTTTTCTGGGTCAACTTAGTAAGTGGTGAAGCTATGGAAGAAAAAATTTCTACAAATCTTCTGTAATACCCTACCAAACCTAAGAAGCTCCAAATATCGGTTGGAGTCATGGGTCTGGGCCATTTTCTCACTGCCTTGATATTTTGGGGATCAACCTTAATCCCATCACTAGACACAATATGCCCTAAGAAGGCAATATCACTTAAATAGAATTCACATTTGGAAAATTTTGTATACAACTTATGATCTTTGAGAGTCTGAAGGATAATTCAAAGGTGATTGGCATCCTTCTCACTCTTGGAATAAATCAGAATATCATCAATGAAAACTATAACAAACAGATCTAGAAACTAATGGAACACCCTATTCATAAGATCCATGAAGGCTGCAAGGGCATTAGTCAATCCAAACGATATGACTAGAAATTCGTAATAACCATATCTGGTTCGAAAAGTTGTTTTGGGAATGTCTAAATCTCTAACTTTTAACTGATGGTACCCCGAATGAAGGTCTATCTTTGAAAAATATTTAGCACCCTGAAGTTGGTCAAAGAGATCATCAATCCTAGGAAGAGGATATTTATTTTGAACAATGACCTTGTTTAGCTAGCGGTAATCCATGCATATACGTAGGGAACCATCTTTCTTTTGCACGAAGAGTACAAGTGCACCCCATGGAGAAATATTGGAACGTACAACACCTTTGTCTAGAAGGTCTGCTAGTTGTTCTTTCAACTCTTTTAGTTCTACAAGAGCCATTCAATATGGCAGAATAGAAATGGGATAGTTGTCTGACAACAAATCAATACCAAAATCTATCTCCCTATCAGGTAGTATTCCTAGGAGATCATCTGGAAAGACTTCTGGAAACTTATTTACCACAGGGACTGACTAGAGAGGAAAACTTTTGGCATTAGAATCTTTAACCCGAATAAGATAATTGAAATAACCTTTGGAGATAAGTTTACAGACTCTAAGATAAGATATAAAGTTCCCTCTAGGTGATAAAGAATGCCCCTCCCATTCTATCACTGGTTCATTCGAAAATAAAAAGGTTACTCTTTGAGTTCTATAATTTAATATGGCATAGCATGAATGAAGCCAGTCCACCCCTAGGATAGAATCAAAATCAATCATATCTAAATCTATGAGGTCTGCCACGGTATCCCGACCACAAACAATCACCACACAATTTTCATACACTCTCCTAGCCACAACAAAATCACCCACTAGAGTGGAAACAAAGAGAGGTTCTGAAATTTCATCAAGCTCAAACCCAAAACTGATAGCCATATAAGAGGTCACAGAGGATAAGGTAGACCCGGGATCAAGTAATACATAAGCATCATAGGAAAAGTTTTGTAACATATCGGTGACTACGACTGGTGAGGCTTCTGCTTCTTGGTAGTTGGACATACAGCTGCTTGTGACCACTCCCGACAGTTGAGGTGGCACCCTTTTGGGGCAGTAGTGGTGCAGAATAATATACCTGTGACTTAGCTCTACCATATTCCTCCTAGCGGATGGACAATCTCTCTGAAAGTGACCCAACTGACCGTATGAATAACACACCTGTGTGCCCAACTAATACCTCCCTAGGTTTTGCTTTACGTAAGTCTCCCACCATGGAAAAGGACTTTACTGCTAAGCCCACTTCTCTATGGATGAGTATCCTGAGCTCTAGGTCTATGACTAGTGTGAAAACTCTAAGATCAACTATCAACTGGGGGTCTGGAAACTGGAGTGCTAGCTGCCGGCTGCGCATTACTCCAAAACTTCTTCTTTTTCTATCTATTCCCCTAATTACCACTCTGTGGCTGACTGTGATTCTGATCCGTTGTTCAGGCTCTCTTTATCTGTCTGTCCTTCTCCTTAGACTCAATGATTCTCTTCTTCTACTCTTCTACCTTCTACATATGCACTGCCAGCCTAGAGAAGTCCATGTCACTATTTGGTATAGCCCCCTTACATTTAAGTACTAAGTCATTCGAAATGTCGGACGCAAATTTTCTCATTTGGGCTCTCATATTACCACCCATCTCCGGAGCATAACGAGCCAGTTTGTTGAACTTCAGAGTGTACTCCTTGACACTTATTTTTTTTGTTTAAGGTTCATAAACTCCTCGTCTTTGGCATTTCTCAACTCAAGGTAAAAGAACCTATCAAGAAAGGCTTCCACAAACTCGCCCCATACCGTGGGCTTATCACTCTCACCTTTAAAGTCCTCCCACTCATTATACCACTGGTTTGCAACTTCTTTAAGCTGGTAAGCTACCAATTCCACCCCTTATACCTCATCTAGATGTATCACTTTGAAGATCTTCTCCATCTTATCCACAAACTGCTGTGGATCCTCCTCTACTTTGGTGCTTGAAAACTTGGGCAGGTTTATTCTCATGAACTGACCCACCCTAGTAGCCTCAGATGTGACTGATGCAAACCCAATATTTTTCGACCGCTGAATCTATGTGGCTACCAACTTAGCAATTATATGAATAGACTGTTTGAATTCTTCCTTTGATATGTCTTTCTGAGAAGACTGGGGATGATTAACATTCGTTCTTTGAGCTCAAGGAGGACTGGTTGGTACTGGAGGCACTCCCGGAGTAGGAACAGGTTCTGGGTGTGCGCTCTATTACAGTTCTGCATCCCATGGGTAGGGCAGACTTTATCATCCTGAGTATTCTGATTGTTGGAGTGATGAGGAGGCATGACTATTTACTGAAATATAATAGATCAATGATTAGGGGACAATTCTAATTCAGGCTCTAACAGACGAACTAAATGACAAAGAGGAGAAACACTTTCCTAAATGCCTAGTAGCTTCCTACTTATAAGTATGGCGTGCTATACAACCATAAAAGACTCTACCCAACAGGATTTTACAGACACCCTGGGACTATGAACCGTGCTTTGATACCAAGTTTATCACGACCCAAACTAGGGCCTGGCCATGACGGACATCCCAAACCATAAAATCCTAGACGTCCTACTCTATCTGATCTGGTAATCATGGACAACATTTATATAGTAAAAGAAAATACAGAATTATGATCTAATACGAAAACATGGTCATCCTATGGATTTCAGTTTAACAATAAAGAATGAAATCCGAAAACCACTAAATAACTTCTGGAATAGTCTATGAAATCTCTACTACATGATCCAAAAATAACTGTCTGAAAAGATGGGACAAGGCCCCCAGTAGGCCAAAACCATAACTGATAATAAATGTCTAAAAATAACTAGGCCTTCTAAAATATAGAAAGCTCACCGACTAGACCATGTACTTCTGTATAAAGAAATCTACTGCTTATCAAGATCCCTAGATTGTACCTCAAAACCTGGAAGGTAAGGGGGTCAATACAGATGTAATAGTATGCACACCAATCCACAATAAAGCTTTTAATATAAATAAAATAGTTGAGAGTCTGTCATAAAAAATCACATACTATATAAATTCCAAAACACATGGGCATTTTGATAATCATAAAAACCTTCTGTCAGTGCAATTTCTGACCTTCGTATTATTTTTGAGTTAGGTGGTACACAACTACAGGTCTAAAACCCCACAGGCTATAAGGAATCCGCCATTGAGTCGGTGGGGAAACCCCCAACCTAAGTGTACCGCAAGGGTTGGAGTGTCTGAGTCTGATATGCCATGGGGCACTAAGCCAGCGTAATATAATATACCCGTATCGACAAATCATGATTTTGGGAAATAAGTTGTCGAAACTTGTTCCTTCTTTGAGGGACCACCTAACATCTCCTTATGCCCAATTTTATCCATTTCTAAACATGTATAATGCTAAAATCTTAAGTCATAAAAATCTGGTTTCTATGTTTGTCTAGGTCTGTTATGGCATTATCTATTTTGGTATCTTCATACCAAAACTTTGTAAGTCATGTTTTCTGACCCATAATGCAATAAGCATAATCATTTCATTAAAATATAGTTTAGACCACTCAAACATGCAATTCGCATAAGAGATTTCATGTACCGAATTCATAAGTCAAAGCTATGCAAAAGTTCTCATCCTTTCAATAAACAAGTAGTGGTCATGTAATCTTTAACAAACCATGCAACTCTTTTCATTATATGATTATGTTCAGCATTCATCAACATAAACAACCCTCTCTCTTTTGGAATCAAAATCATAATCCAAATATAACATCATTCAAGACATTTCATAACATGCTTTTCAAGATGCATTTAAACGATTTCATAGTACATCATGAGTAAATGAAAATCCTCATAAGAAAGGGATTTTTTTCATAAATCATTCTCTCAATTCAATCATCAACCTTAAAACACATACTTACATATATATAAAATTTCAAATTAATTTGGGGGGAAGGCCTAAAGGCCAAAACAATATCATCAACACTTCTAAAACATGAATATATTCATAAATATGAAACCCTTTTCTTAAAATCATGATTTCTATGTCCATGAGATTTTAGAAAAAACCTGCGTAATTCAATCTTAGAAAATAATAGATGATTCATGAAGCCTATGGCGTGGGGATTCCAACTATTTAATTATATTCTAAAATCCATGATTGAATCTTGAGTTATTTGGGATTCTTATTTGAAATCCTAGAGAATGTTCTTCAGAATTTCTGAAGAAAATATGAATAATATGGGCACCTGGGAGTATATTCCCATGTTTAGGCTAATAAAGGGGGTGGAAAAATACCTAATATTCCCTTAACAAGACGGAATAAAATATAACTGGTAGCCTGGTTTTATAGGCCACCGCGACATGCCACAATCATGGTGGCTCACTGGAAATTGATAAATGGGATTCTTAAGGTCTCTGCGATACGGAGCCATCGCGTTGTCCCATTGGTTGGGACCTAAAAATTTATCGTGATGTGCCACAATTGTGCTAGGCCACTGGAATTTGACAATTGCAAAATAGACCCCCTCCGCGACGCGTCAAGCATCAAAATGATGGTGTTTTATGACTAGGACTTAAATTAGCCATAACTTCTTGCTCGGATATCGGATTTGGGCAAATCTTATATCGACAAAAAACCTCATTAAATTTCCCACATGATAAAAAGTAAAAATTAAGGTAATTATATGTGTTTTAAACTTTACTCACTTTGGAAGTCAAAAATATCACTAAGTCTCTTTGACACTATTCTAGTCATTCAACTCTAAGAGCATATTACCACAAGCTAACGCATTGATGATGTGGGCCATTACAACTATGCTCCATTAATGTATACCGATGCTACCACTCAACCAACGACACAAGCTCATGGGTTATACCAACTAGATGTTTATCATTATTTTGAAATTGAGAATGATCAAAAGGTGTGCACTGATGAGATGGTGAGTAAAAATCTCAATATCTTGAAAGATTTAATGAGAAGCCTTCAAGGGTTTGAAATTAATCAAAGTGGGAATTATGAAAAGTTGTGTACATTTTGAGATTGAGTTTTCTCCTGGTTACAAGATCCCCAAATTCAAAAAAAGTAATAGGTCTGGAAATCCCTTCTTTCATTTGAAGATTTATTGTAAAAAGTTGATTGGTGTGGACAAAACGAAGGAATATAGGTCAAGCTATTTAGCTAAAATTTGAGTAAAACGGCCCTACAATGGTACGCCAAACAAGATATGATGAAATGTTGCACTTGTGATGAATTATAAATTGGTTTTACTGATCACTATAAGTTTCATATCAATATTATTCCTGATAGTATCTTTATCACCAAGCTAAAGAAAAAATTAAATAAGAGTTTTTGTGAATATGCCATACGATGGAGAGAAAGGACAATAAGGGTACATTCTCCTATAGAGAAAGCTAAAATAATCAGTTGCTTTATGCATACACTAAATCTAGAATATTTTTACCGCATGGTGACTATGTCTACAAAAAAATCACTAAAATTGTGAAAACTGGAGAAATGATTGAGGATGGCCTCAAGATAGAGAGGACAATAAATTTAATAGAATGGCAATCCACTCAAAAGGGATTTCAGACTAGCTCTCTTGGAAATGGAAAGAAAATGGAAAAAGCAGTAATGAGGGTGATGAAACAAGGAAGTTTATCAATCCATAAATGATTCCTACGATACCAACCCAATGCTAGGCATGCTCACTATCCGGTCTACAATGCGCGAGCAGCTCATTATTCTCAATCTTCATTACAAAACTACCAAAATAATACTTCTCATGCTAACCATGAAAGAAATATTCCTAGGTCATTCACACACTGGTAGGACCACTTAATCAACTATACGAAAGTTTGAAAGAAGTAAGGCTACTCCATCCATTGGAAGCAAAGCCTGCGAACAGTTCTGGTAATTAAAATGATATAAAAAAGTAGTGTGTGTACCACTCTTGAGCTATTGTACATGATATCGAGAAATTTATCACTACTAAGAACAAAATTCCAGATCTAATTGACAATAAGGTGATAACACTTGCATAAGCTCCAGCCAATGTTGACAACAATCCATTGCCTGATCATAAGTCGCCACTAGCATCATCAGTCAAAAAAAAGAACGAAGCTTCCTCAAAGGCGCACTTTTGGCATCCTTCTATATTACATTTTAAAATTATTATTTTATTTTCTTGTAATTATAATTTCTTGTTTTTTATTTTTATTGTTGTCGTACTTTGTTACTTTGTTTCCTTGTAATCCCGCGTTATGGTTTTATTTCCTTGTAATCTCAACTTTTAGTCATAATTAACTATGTTTGACCTGATTTCCCTAGTGGAATAAATAGGTGGCCTATATCATCTTTGATCATGTTATTAAAAATATTAAATACTTTTTTTGTTCTGCAATTACTATTTTTGACTTAAATTTCCAAAAATGGGATACGTAGGTGGCTTGTGCTGTCTTCGGCAAACCCCTTAGAAAATTGTCTTTCCATTTAATATTGGAACTACATTTGATGTGATTCCTTAATGGAATACTTAGGAACCATACTGACTTGATCACATTCCCCATAAGACTTCCATAGAAACTTGTGTAGAATTTTTTTGAGCATCTCAAAAATTCATCAAGAGGATATTTTTTCATGATATATGGAGATTATATTGAAGCATGTAACTAGGGAAATTTTTTTTGAGAAGGTATCAAAAATTCCACAGAACTTGATATTTTTTACAAAGTTGAACACCAAACATTGTTGAAGCAGAAATAAGGCATAATTTTTTATAAGTTCTTTAAATTTCAAGCTACATCAGAAAGAACTCAAGCATTTTGTGTTTTAGACTAGAGAGGAATTTTTGAGAGTAACTTAGATATTTAATACTAAATGATGTCATAAGTTACAAAGAAGTTCAAGAGTCACCACAAAACTCTACTTCAAGATCAAAAAACATTACAAGTCAAACTCGGCAAAGAGCATCAGGAAAGAAAGTCAAAAACCAATATAGTCAGTCTCTCAAAGTTGAGAATTTTCTTTAGGTGTAGGAATAGTGAACTCAAAGAGTTGACAATGTTAATCTTGATGAAACTGAAATTATCGGACATAACGAATAAGATATGGAGATATTATCCAATTAACTATCTCAAAATCAATATTAGCCAATCAACTTTATCTTTAAGCTCCATCTTATTTTACACTCTTGGCTTAGTTACAACAAATTATTATGTTATTAATGGGTGTTTTTAGAGCCATGCAGGTGACATTATGTAATACCTCTATTAGAAATAATGTCAATTTATCCTCTTAAAATTTGAGATTTGATCTACAAGCTTAGGAAATACGCAAGTCCTTTCAAGGATTCCTGATTTAAATAATGAAGTTCAACAAACTGACTCCTACCATTTCTTATATATTAGGGTTTTCCATCCTCCAAGAAAAATAATCGGATTGTCACCCCATTTAAGATGACATATTATTATAGTTGGATTATCCATCCTTTTAAAAGGACACATCTTATTATATTCGGGTCATTCATCCTTCCATAAGTTCCTGGACTTGTTTGTAATTAGGTTCATTGATGATATTTTTGTATATTTGAAGAGCGAGGTAGATCATGCTTATCACCACTATTTAGTGTTGCAGGCCCTTAAGGAGCAGCGATTGTATGAAAAAATCTCTAAGTGTGAGTTCTGGTTAAATGTAGTGACTTATCTAGGTCGTGTTATTTCAAGTGAAAAGATCATGGTAGATCAACATAAGGGTGAGATTGTTATTAAGTGTCCTTAACCCATGACTCTAATCGATATTCATAGCTTTTTGGATTTCTCCAGTTATTATAGAAGGTTTCTAGAGAGTTTTTCTTCTATTACTACCCCATTGACTATGTTGACTTAGAAAAAAGCAAACTTTTTGTTTTCGTGGGGTGATAAATAAGTTGAATTCGGCTCTGATTTTGACCCTACCTCAGGAAATGGATGGTTTCATGGTTTATTGTGATGCATTTCGGTTGGGATTAGGTTATGTGTTGATACAATATGGAAAGGTGGTTTCATATGTTTTAGGGCAGTTCAAAGTACATGAGAAAAACTATGTGATGCATGATTTGGAGTTGTTATTTATGGATTTCACCCTAAAGATCTAGAGTCATTACTTGTAATGGGGTTCATACTGATATTATGTCAAACCATAAGAGTTTGAAATATGTGTTCACTAAGAAAGAGTTAAATCTCAAACAAAAGAGATGGCTTAAATTGTGCAAGGATTATGAAATGAGTCTCCATTATCATCCAGGTAAAGCTAATGTGGTTGCTAATGCTTGTAGTAGATTTTCCATGGGAATTTTATCTTAAGCTGATAGGGAGAAGTGAGAATTGGTGAAAGATATTCACCATTTGGCTAATCTTGGGGTTCATCTCTTGGACTTTGAAGATGGTGGTGTAATTATTCAAGAAGTGTTGAAGTCGTCTCTAGGTGATGAGGTAAAGGTGAAGCAAATTTTGGATCCTATTTTGATGCATATCAAGGATGTTGTTGGTCACCTAAAAGAAAAGGCTTTTGAGATTGGTGATGATAGCATCTTGAGGTACTAAGGTAGGTAATGTGCTCCTAACATTGATGGGCTATGAGAGTGGATCTTGGATGAAGGTCACAAGTTAAGGTATATTGTTCATCTTGGTTCTACCAAGATGTATCATAACTTGAAAGATATTTATTGGTGGAATAAAATAAAGATGGATGTGACCAATTATGTGGCCAAGTGTATAGTGTGTCAAGAAGTAAAGGTTGAGCACTTGAGTCCTGGTGGTTTATCTCAAGAGATTGAGTTACTCGGGTTAAAATGGGAAGTGGTTAATATGGATTTTGTAACCAGCCTCCTGCTGTCTCATGGCCAATTGGATTCCATTTGGGTTCTCATGGATAGGATGCCTAAGTCAGCTCACTTCATACTAATGAGGACTAATTTTTCTTCAGAGAATTATGCCAAGTTGTTCATTAAGGAGATAGTTAAGTTGCATGGTGCTCTAGTTACCATCATTTTTCTCCTATGTAATTAGTTCTCATCTTATTTTTGGCATCCATTTCAGTGAGGTTTAGGGAGTTAGGTGAATGTTAACACCGGTTTCCACCCACAAATGGATAGACAAGTGGAGAGAACCATTTAAACTTTGGAGGATATGCTAAGGTCTTGTGTGATCAATTTTGGTGGCAGTTGGGTTGACCATTTGCCTCTTATATAGCTTTCATACAATTATAGCTATCATTTGAGTATTGGGATGGCTTATTTCA
The DNA here is from genome assembly GCF_002878395.1 of Capsicum annuum. NCBI lineage: Eukaryota > Viridiplantae > Streptophyta > Magnoliopsida > Solanales > Solanaceae > Capsicum > Capsicum annuum. Next base: position 41,679,117 of record NC_061116.1, read on the forward strand.
AAGCATTCGATGGTAAGAGGTATAGGTCTCCTAATAAGTTATTTGAGGTTGGCAAAAATAGATTGTTTGATCATACTTGGTTCACCAATCCTTGGAGAAGGTGAAACTGATTTGATATAGGCTTAAGATCGCCCAAAGTTGCTAAAAGTCCTCTGCGGATGTAAGGCGAAGAGATTTCGAGTTTCATGTGGATGATTTTGTATTTTTGAAGGTTTCTCCTATGAAAGGAGTGATGTATTTTGGAAGGAAGGGAAGCTCAATCCCCGTTATGTTAGCATATATCATGTTTTAAATAAAGTTAGGAAGGTTGCTTATAAGTTGGAGTTTCCTTCTAGTTTGAATTCGATTCATCCAGTCTTTCATAGGTCAATGTTGAAGAAGTGCGTGGGTGATCATTCCTTGGTCATTCCTTTGGAGAGTGTTGGTGTTTTGGATGCCTTGTCGTATGATAAAGTATCGATGGGGCTTTTAGCTTGGCAAGTCCATCAGATATGGACTAAGTATGTGGCTTCGGTAAAGGTTTTGTGGAGGAACCAAAACCATGAAGAAGATAATTGGGAAGCCAAAGAGGACATGAATTCAAACTACCCATTATGTTTCCTACTTCAGATAATCGTACTTGAGGTATGTGTATTCCTTAATATCTTTGTTTTTTGTCATTATTAAAGATAAATATAGATGTATTGGGTGTCAAATCGTGTTAATAAATGCCTTGTACTTCATTCAAGGATGAATGATCTTATAGGAGGAGAATGTAATAACTCGGGTTTTTAGTTTTCTGAAATTTCTAATATTTTATCCTCACTATCCTGACTATGACTTACCTCACTTGTCATAAGAAGTCTTAACGAGTTGGTGGACCCAAATCGTAGCCTTACCAGTGTATGGATAAGTTTTCTTCTCTGGGTATGAGTGGCTCACTACGAGTTATGCTAACTCTTTACGGGTCATTGTGTACAAATCGTAGTATTTCCAGTATATACCCAAATGGATACTGTGTTGACTATGACTCTACCCTGTGAGTTGTAATGTCCCATTACTAGTTGTATTAGGTGAATCATAGGGTTAGCAGTGTGTGTACCCTATAAATTATCTTGTCTACAACTCGTGGTGATGATTCATAATGGATTCCTATGAGTCGTTCACTTTGAACAACTCCCTTCTTACCTAATTAAAACCCCACGTTCATAAAGAAATCAAAGGGGTTGATTCTCATTCATAACGTAATTAAAAACTCTCAAAAATCTTTCTAATTCTCTCAACCAATATACTTTGCGTGTCTAATAAATAGGTTATCCAAGGGATCAAGGATTGAATTCTTCCCGTAAAACTTGATATTTCAAGAGAGTTACTCTTCCTTAATAATTATTTGTGAAAGGCATGAATTTATTACATGGTTCAATTGAATGGTTTTGATGTGGGTTGTCAACATGCTTAAGGGTTTTGACATGGTTGCACCTTGAATTATTTTCCCATGATTTATTATACATTGCTTCTGCGTTATTAATGGATGGTAACTTGTGGGCTTCCTAGGAATGGTGAATAAACTAAGGGGCCATAGTTTTCCCCAAATTGATGTTCTAAAGATTGGAATTGGTTTTGGATAACGGTGTTCCCTCAACCCACTTGTGTAAATGGTTTTGAATTGTAAAACTTGTCACTTGGTTTTACTTGCTCACCTATGCTATTGCATTGCATAATTGATAAAAAAATGAAATTGGATTTTAAAGGCCTTGTTGGCTATCATATTAACGAACAAAAAAGGCTATGTGTTACCCCAAGATTTTGATATTTATGAACAAAGGGGGCGAGGAGTTCCCCCAAGTTTTAATATGATTGTTATAGAATAGAGATAAGCTTGCAAGTGTTTGGGTATGATGATACCCATGATGCTCCTTAAAATTTGGTTCATTGATTAATAAATAGATTAAGTGACACTTCTTTTAAATTGGGCTTAATGGGTGTTATGTTACAAAGCCATAAAGGTGTGGCCTTGGATAACTTGTACTGGACACTCGTGTTTGCTGACATGAGGTTTTGAATTATTGACATATGTGCACAAGTCACACTTGATATATATTTTGTGATGGCTAGCTTCCTTGATGGCTTTAGCTTTCCCTTAGATTTTATCCAACTCGTGCATCTAACACACACTAGGGACATTCAGTAGGGAGAGCAGAATTAATATAGCCCGTGGGTTTCTATTATGACAATGAAGCTACATAGTCCAGTTTAATATCTTACTTTATGCTAAACCTTGTTCACCATCCCAACATATTATTTATATATGTATTATAATGTTGTTTGTATGGTATTTGAAATGGTTTGACTTGACATTATTTCATCCCTGATCCCCGAGTTATATGCTAATGTTCTCCCTACTAGCCTTGTCTAGATTTTGTATCCCCACACGATGCAGGCACCAAAGATACTGCTGCTTTTCCTGCACAGATTTGGGTGGATCGTCTCGGTTCGTCGATTCATTATGGTGAAGTAGTGAGCTTTCATTCTCTAGAAGACTTCGACATTTCATCAGTTCCTTTAATTGACTAGAATTGAGAGTTTACGTTATCATTAACATTATCATTGTAATTTTCAGTGTTGGGGACATGTCCCGACCAAGACTGGTTTTGGTTTTCTTTGAGTAGAGGCTTTGTTGGATTACTGTGGACTTGGGTGGTGTTGGTTAGTTGGTTCAGGGTCAGATGTTGGCTATTAGTTATAGAAATGTCTTTTATTCTTTGAGTTTATTTCATGCTATCATTTTATATATTCGGAATTGAGCCAATGTTGGGCAATGTGTGGTGTTTGGGTTAAGTTTAGGGATGGTCTCCATTCCATGATAGACTTGGGATTGTCATGACCCGATTCACAAGTCATGATGTCACCTTCTTAAGGCAATGGGTTACTTCGGTATAAATGCACAACTGGGCCTAAATACTCGAATATAACTATAATCAACAGTGTTCCACTAAAAGAAGACAATCAAATTACAGATATCAATCCCACGACCTAGTAATATCATTACAATAGCATCTAACTATGACAATAAGAAAAACAACCCAAAAGTCTAGAATAGTCAACACATTTGTCTCGAATATAAAAGATTGAACAAGGATAGAGGGGAAACGGGCGACTCGAAACTCCAAGAACTCACCTTGTCTCCGAAAGACCCTACCTCTGGAAGATTAACACTGCACAAACTTAACTCAGTGGTGGAAACTAGTACTCGAGCCTACACTAAAATGGTGCAAAAGTGTAGTATGAGTACCAAAACAATGGGTAGTCAGTAGGCATCATCGACTGACTGAGCTAAATTATGATATAAAGATGATATAAAGCAAGATAATATCTCTAAGTCAAGGTACAAAATCTAACCTGAATCATCTTCATCATCACTGTATAAAATAAATGATCAACTAGAACGATAATATGACATATCATATTAATACACGGAAATACCATCATGTATAAGGAGTAATTGATCTTAAAGCGACACTAATAAAATTACAACCGTGTGAATACCAAGTTGGCGCACATACAGCCATTAAGGCATAAAGCAAAAGAACTCACCAAGGCATCCCATACCACCGGGCTGTACACCGAAAAGAACATAAAGTAAAGATCTCATCACGGTATCTCATACCACCGGAGAGTGAATCAAAGGATTAAATCATCAACGTTAATATATATAAAATCAACTTCTTAATTTTCATGGTTTTCCACATTTCCCAACAACAGCCGATTGCTAACAATTATAATCATCAACCATTACCGCGATAAAATAACATATACCAAGGTAATAATACCCATATCACCATATAGATATCTATCTCATCAATATGCTTCACTTACTCATTATTAGCTAACCAATGATTATTATTAAACCATTGATTCATTAGTCATCATATGGTCTCTAACTATTAGCCTAAATGATTCTTTACATAATCCCTATTTATTCACTAAATAGACAATATCCAACATGTAGTCAAGGTTCACTACTACACCATAGACTCCATTTAACCAAAGCTCATTTCTAATCATCATTATGGCACTCATCACCATCTAGCAAAAGGACACTAATCATCATTTGAACACTTATTTATCTATCAATTAACGTCTCTTATTACCTAGCACAATAAATTTACAAATCCATATTTAACAACTAATTAAAATCATAACTTAGTCATCAATGTCACCAATCATCATTGATTTTAAACCTATTATCAACATTAACCACGTAACATCCACAATTGCTAGCTACCACATTTCTACTAAACAAGGTTCATCAACTAGTACTCTATACTTCTAGCCATCAAGTAAAATAGTCACTTAATAGAAAACTAATTACCACATAGCTCATTCTAATAGGCAGTATTTCTTATTCAAAGCTAAATATACCCACTAAGTGAATACTTAATTCTACACAAGATTCCACTTTCCAACAAATCTTTACACATTATTCGGCATATTCTACTCCTACTCGCTATTTAGCACTAACATAAATTAAGCCGCTTAGAAAGTGATGAACACTAAAGAAGTACAACCAACAATACCAAGAATAATATCACACCATCAAAGCATGTATGAATGAAACCATATGAAAGAACTCCACACGCAAGCATATATATGCTTACCATACATATCATCAGTATATCCTCCAGACTCGTTGGACATCATCATATCATCAATATACCCTTCGGACTTACAGGTCATCATCAAATCATCAATAAATCCTCTAAAATCACCGGACATCATCACATCATCAATATATCCTTTGGAATCACCGGGCATCATCATATTGCCAATATATCCTCCGGACTTATCGGGTATCATCATAGCATCAATACATATATAAACAATTCAATCAATAATAAATACAAGCCCCACGAGGGAAAGAGTGAAAGAGAAGTAAGAAGAGACATAACTTCATGCCTCACTATTCATTATCAATACAATATATTGATAGGTGCATGAACAAGTATAGTCATATGGTATGGACACCCAATGCATTACCAGCTTAACAAAATCACTAGCATGGTCAAACACAAAGCCATGGTTTATACAATCTAAAGCCCCTCTTTATTAGCTTGATTTGTATTATTGGCACAAGAGGATTTTTAGCACAAAAAATAGTTTCTTCACTAGGCTTGAACATAATATGAGTGATAACATAATCCAAGACTTGCGTGATAATTTAGTAAATGACTTAAGCGATAGTATAGTCATGGGCTTAATCTATAAGACATTTTATTACTATCCAATCATTATCAATAATTTAGCAACCAATTATGCACGTCATTACCAATACCAACCTCATGAATAAACCATTTATCGGGGTTAGTCATCTTATTACCAAAGGTATGTACCATAAATTTAACAAGTATCTAGGTCACTAATGAAACTACATAGTCCAACATTAATGTGGGTCAAGTTCTTCTCCTAATAATCCAAATCCCGTTTAATGTCTAACTCCTACCTCGGACTAAGCTAAGCCATCCAAGTCATGTCTTAGAGGTTTATCAATCCACACTAGTTCTATAGTAAAATTCATCCTTAAGTATTACTATTAATTCATCTAAAGCTACTAGTACAATTTCCACAACTACGCACAACTAAAGTTAACTTACTATTTAATAAGAGAGACAAGGTCAGTCCAGTCTAACTAGAGCAACTAGAGCATTCTCATGTTATTCATGAGATAGCAAGTCTAACTAACCAAGGTTCTAGACTATAAGTCAAGTATCACATATTATGAGTTCAATAGCCTATGTGGTTCAACTAATACCAAACATTACCATCTACCATTTCAACACCTAAAACCCCTCCCAATTTTATCAAAATATTAAAGTCATGCTATAATAAAGCCCAATCTAACAAGAAGTAAGCCTAGCCTACCTCAAATCCAAATATAGCTCAGAACTGATAACCTTCACTTTCCTTTTTCTCAAAGCTTTTTCAAGAAGCTAAGATATCAAAAACACAATCTATGCATCAATATTAGAATATCAGTACCCATATTATAGCATTGTGCTTCAGGTCCAAAACGATGCCAAAAACCCCCCCAAGTAGGTCCTCTTAAAGAAAATGAGTTTCTGATACCGACCAATTGTTCAAATAACATTAGGGAGTTATATCCCTCAAGAAAATGGTGCAAATCAAGCATATTTTGGCTAAAATCAAGCACACAAGCCATTTGGGGTTTTGGATCAAATAATCAAGAATTCAACACTATAAATGAAGAATTAGTCATGATTATGCAAGTTACTCAAGCTCCCAATCAATACTCAAGACTCAATTTGGGCACCACGCACTCTATTAAGATTTATGGGACTCAAAGAAGTTGCAAAATGGCTAATTCTCGACCAAAAAGGGCATTTAAATACCCCTTTCCAAGTCCCTGGTTCATGCATTCACCACCAATTTGACCGCCATTGTAGTATCACAATCGTGATACACCCTTTGCGATCGTGGTACCCTCTGCTGCACCAGATGACAGCCGGAACTTAGAATATTTTCCAAGTTTTAGCCAATACCTCGGGATGTATTTGGAATCCAATATGAGCAAATGAAATACAAAACCACACTGATTTTGACATTTCAAACGCATTGGCAAAGTCAGATTTTCCATCTGAGGTTATTTCGACCAAATATGGGCCCCACACCTAAATTTCTAATTTATTAACTTTCTGACCAATAAGTTGAAATGAGTTTGAGTGCAGTAAGACCCCAAAGGTCTACCCAACCTAAAATCAATATTTTGGAGTTGCTAGTGCAGTAAGAATTTGCATCTGATATCATTTTACCGAGGTTTTTGCTTGTTAGCTATTTAGAACCAATGAAGACTTTTAAACAGTGGAATGGTTCTAAAAACCAAAAAAATTGTCCGGTAATCGAACGATCAGCTCCAAAATGTCATAAATGACTTAGGGCAGCTATAGAAAAGATTTAATAGAAAAAATAAATGGAATCACAAGAAATAATCTGAAGGATCATTACAACATCCAATACTAAGGAACTTTTTTCCCCGAAAGTTAAAGATGAACAAAATACCTGAAGTCTCAAATAGGTGGGGATACTAGGCCCGCATCTCGCTCTCAATCTCCTAAGTGGCCTCCTCCACTGGGAGGTGCATCCACTGAACCTTAATAATAAGAATCTCTTTGGTATGCAACTACCTCACATCACTAGCCATAATAAGCATAGGATCCTTCACAAAGGTCAACTACTCATCTAGTTAGACTGAGTCTCACCTAAGTACATAAGGTGGATCAAGAATATACTTCCTCAAAATAGAGACATGGAAAATTAGATGCACAACAGCAAAACCAGGAGGCAAGGCTAACTAATAGGCCATCTCGCCAACTACACAAAAAATCTCAAAAGGACCAATATACCAAGGGCCAATCTTACCCCTCCTTTCGAACCTCACCATACCCCTCATGGGTGAAACATGAAGGAATAATCGATCACCAACTCTGAATCTCAAGGTACAAAGCCTACGATCAGTATAGGCCCTTTGCCTACTCTGGCTGCTCTCAGCCTATCCTGAATTACCCTGACTTTATCCAATGACTCCTAAAGAAAATCAATGCCATAAGGTCGCACCTCTAAAGTCTCAAACCATCACATCAAAGAATGACATCTACTGCCATACAAAGCCTCTTAAGGTGCCATCTCAATACTCAAATAATAGTTTTTGTTCTATACGAACTCTACCAATGCCAAGTACTGATCCCATTGTCCTTCAAAATCCATAACAAGGGTTCAGAGCATATCCTCAAGAACTTAAATAGTCTACTTGGACTGACCATCTTTCTATGGATGAAAAGTCATACTCAAATCTACTCGAGTGCCCAACTCTTCCTGGAATGCTCTCTAAAATCATAAAGTAAATAGGAAACCACAATCTATTATGATAGAAATGGGCACCCCATGCAAACGAACTATCTTTCAAACATAAATATGGGCTAATCTTTCAACACTGAAGGTCATCTAAATAGGAATGAAATATGTTGACTTGGTCAAATGATCCACAATAACCCAAATACCATAAAAACCACAGGAAGTGCATGGCAAACCACTAATGAAGTCCACAGTAATCTATTCCCATTTCCACTCGACAATGGGAAACCTCTGAGTCAATCCTCTAGTACACTGATGCTCGGCCTTAACCTACTGAAATATAGGCAATAAGCCATAAATTCTGCCACATCTCTCTTTATACCATCCCATCAGTAATGCTGCTGCAAATCTCTATACATCTTAGTTGTATTGGGATGAATGGAATATCTAAAGCTGTGAGCCTCATTCAGAATCATCCGTATTATGCTGGGGAACACAAATACGACCTTGAAATCTCAAAATACCCTCGAAATAAATGGTGTGTCTCTTAGACTGACCACATACCACCTAATCATAAAGGAAACATAGCTTGCTATCCTCATACAGATGATCATAAATCTACTTGAATAGGTAGAACCTCATCTCCATACAAGCCAAAATCCTCACAGGATCTAAAATATTAAGGAAAACTATTTTTTTTGGAAAATTTTAGGGGTTGAGCATCACCCCAGTCTTTATCATTAATCACAAAGAAGCTATGCATAGAGAGGGGCATAAACCTGACCTCCAATCTGTGGTTATAAAGAAAATGCAAACCACTGCAATGATGAAAAATACAAAGAATGTTGTCTATATCTATGACAAGGTAAGCTTTCTCTAAGGTGGCTCATGTAAATTATTCAGCTTCCTTCTCCTAAAACTTGGCATGCCCAACTTGTCTAGCTTAAATTAACCTGTTACTTCTGAGGAAAGCCGGCATCAATGGAAATAATAATAAGGATAATATGATTGATGAATGTCTTTGGATAAAGCATCAAATTAGCTAAGGACTAAATATCTCATGCCATAGGCTTCTGAAAAATTGATATGAATGCCAAGCTACCCATATTCACTGCCTTACGACTCAAGGCATCAGCTACCATATTTGCCTTACCCAAATGATACAAAATAGAAAAACATATTTCTTTAGTAACTTCATCCATGTACATTGGAGAGAATTAAGCTCTCGCTAAGTTATAAGATGGTGAAGTCTATGGTGATCGGTGAAAATCTCATAATGCACTCTATACAAATAATGCCTCCAAATCTTGAGTGCGGAAACTACCACCATCAACTCTAGATCATGAGTGGGGTAGTTGTGCTCATGCTTTTTAAGTTGTCTAGAAGAGATCCGTCGCAGACTTGATGGTCTGTTAGATCGTCCGTCGCACCTGGATGATTCTTACAACTCTCAGTAAAATGGCCATAACTTTTAACCTCACTACCGTATGTGGATGAAATTGGTATCGTTGGAAAGTTAATTCAATTCTCTACATGACAAAAAGTTAAATTTAAGAAAATTCTATATGGTTTAAACGCCAATCACTTGGAAAGTCTCTTCTCAATCTTTTAGGTCCATAATTACACTTTTCTTGACACACTCTAAGGCTCATACTACGAGGGAAATTTGTGGGGTCTTACATATTTTTGTCTCCAAAAATATAGGAATTGAACATTCAAGTCCTATGATTACTTTCAGACCTTTAATAGGAAGTTCAAATTATTTAGCCTAGCTTTCTCGGTTGAGTTGTGGTGTAAGGGTCAAGTTATCCAAGATCACTTAATGAACAAGGCTAGTGTGGTAGATGAAAAAGAAAAATCTAGCGCGGAAGATGTGAAAGCTAAAGAACAATGGAAGAAAGTTGACGCTCATTTATGCAGTCTCTTGTCTAAGTTGACGCCCTTGTTTCGTCCATTTTAGACGTGTTATTTAGTTTGGGAAAAGGCTCATGCTTTATACACAAATGATATATCACATTTTTATGATGTGATAGCTCAAATGACCAACTTGAAGAAATAAGAATCTGATATGTCTACTTACTTGGGACAAGTACAAGCAGTTATGAAAGAATTTGATACATTGATTCCTATCACTAAGGATGTTGAAAAATAACAAGAGCACAGACAGATGTTGTTTTTAGTTCTTACACTTGTTGTTCTTTCTACTAACTATGATGTTATACATGATTAGATTTTAGCTAATCCTACAGTTCCTACATTTGATGAGTTATTCTCTCATCTGCTTCGTCTTGTCGTGCCTCCCAGTCACTAAGTAGTTTCATCACCCACTATTGACTCTTCTATTCTTGCATCTCAAACCATAGAAAAATGAATATATCAGCCTATGGAAAATCGATGAGGAGGAGTTCGTTCTGGAAAATCTCGATCGAAGTATAGTTATTATCATAAAGTTGGACACACTTAGGATATATGTCATAGTTTGTATGGTCCACCACCCAGTTATGATCATGTTGTTGTAAAGGAATGTAATGAGTTCCTTCAAAATCGAGCAAGTAAATAGATATCTTCATAGCCTAATCGACCATCCAATAATGCTTATATTTCCCAAACAAAATATGATGAGTTTCTTCAGTATAGAGCAAGTAAGCAGATATCTCAATAAGTAGCCTCAGTTGCCCAGCCTGATGCATCTGTTGCTTGTAATCATTTTTCTTGTGTTTCACAGTCTAATACTCTTGAATCATGAGTTGTGAACTCAGGTGCTTCTGATCATATTTCTGGTAACAAATCACTTTTTTCTGATATTGTTTATTCACAATCTCTTTCTGCTATTACTTTAGCCAATAGGATCCGAACAAAACCAAAAGGAATTGGACAAGCCAAACCCCTATCTTCTGTTACTCTAGACTCTGTTCTTTATGTCCCTAGTTGCCCTTTTAATCTTGTATTTGTCAGTCATTTGACATATGCCTTTAATTATAGCATAACTTTTTTAATGACTCTTTTCTAATACAAGATCACAGTACGGTACAGACAATTGCCGCAGGACATGAGTTACAAGGCCTTTAGCATCTTACCTCTTCAAATTCCTTCACATCATTCTCCGTTATAGACCCTCCAGGCCTAATTCACAAATGTTTAGGATATCCGAGTCTATCCAAGATACAAAAGATAGTTCTTAGTTTGTCTATTTTATCCACATTAGATTGTGAGTCATGTCAACTTTGGAACACACCCGTGCTATTTTCCCACGTAGTATTGAGAGTTGTTTAGAGTTTATTTTCTCATTACTACATTCTGATATTTGGGGTCCTAGTAGAGTCAGTTCACCTTTAGGTTTTCATTATTTTATTAGTTTCATTGATGATTTTTCAAGATATACTTAGGTTTTCATAATGAAAGATTGTTCTGAGATATTTTCTATATTCAAAAGTTTTTTTGCTGAAATACAAACTCAATTTGGTGTTTCTATTCGTATTTTTTGTAGTGATAATGTCTTATAATACTTATCCTCTCAGTTTCAGGAGTTTATGACTCATCAAGGAATTGGTCACCAGATATTTTGTCCGTACACCCCTCAACAGAATGATAAAGCAGAAAAAAATAGGCATCTTCTTGAGACTGCTTGCACTCTTTTCATTGAATCCTATGTTTTGCTACAATTTTAGGGCGATGCAGTCCTCACATCCTATTATCTAATTAATAGAACTCCATCATCTTCCATTCAGAATTAGGTTCCCCATTTTATATTATTTCCACAATCACATCTCTACTCTATCCCCCCTCGTGTATTTGGGAGCACATGTTTTTTCATAACTTAGCCCCTAGAAAAGATAAATTATCCCCTCGTGCTCTCAAGTGTGTCTTTCTTGTTACTCTCGAGTTCAAAAAGGTTATCATTGTTATTTACCGGATCTTCGTCGCTACTTTATGTTCGCCGATGTCACCTTTTTTGAATTTTGACCTTACTATATATCTTTTGATCATCCTGATATCTCTGAGATTTTACCCATATCTCCAGTCTTAGCCACACCATCCTTGGTTTCACCCATATCTCCAGACTTACCCGAACCAACCTTTAAGAAATCAACGGTTACTTCTACGTCTCCTGCTACAGTGCCACCACTTCTAACTTATCATTGTCATCAACTTCCACCAGTATTTCCAGATGATTCATGTCATACATCGGACACTGCTCCTACTACGGATTTGCCTTCTCCTAGCCAATTAGTTGCACTTCAATAAGGTATGTGTTCAACTCATAATTCTAACCCACACTATACTTTCTTGAGTTATCATCACCCTATTATGTTTTTGTATCATATTTGTCATCTATTTCCATCCCTAAGACTATAGGTGGAGCACTTTCTTATTCAGGATTAAAGCAGGCTATGATAGATGAGATGTCTGCTTTATATATGAGTGGTACTTGGGAGATTGTTTCCCTTTCTGTAGGTAAATCTACTATTGGTTGCCATTGGGTTTATGCAGTTAAAGTTGGTCCAGACGGTCGGGTTAATCAGTTTAAGGCTCATCTTATTGTCAAAGGATACACGCAAATATTTAGGCTTGATTATGGTGACACTTTGTCTCCAGTGGCTAAAATAGTATTTGTCCGTCTTTTCTTGTTCATTGTTGCCATTTGTCATTGGCCTCTTTATCAGTTGGATATTAAGAATGCTTTTATGCATGGTGATCTTGAGAAAGAAGTCTATATGGAGCAACCACCTATTTTTGTTGCTCAGGGAGAGTCTAGTAACCTTGTATATTGATTGCGCAGGTCACTCTATAGTCTGAAACAGTCACCTCGGGCTTGGTTTGGAAAATTCAGCAGAGTAATTTAGCAGTTTGGCATGATTCATAGTGGAGCTGATCATTCAGTGTTTTATCAATATTCTCAACCAAATTGTGTATTTATCTGGTGGTTTATGTTGATGATATCGTTATCACCGGCAATGATGAAAACGGTATCTCTAAATTGAAGCAACATCTCTTTCAGCATTTTTAGACCAAAGACCTCAGTAGACTGAAATATTTTCTAGGTATTGAGGTTGCTCAGTCTAGATCAGGTATTATTATTTCTCAACGCAAGTATGCCTTAGGCATTCTCGAGGAAACAGGAATGATGGGATGTAGACCCATTGACACTCCTATGGATCCAAATTTCAAACTTCTACCAAGACGGGGGAAGCCACTCAGTGATCCTGGAGGTATAGACGGTTGGTCGAAAAGTTGAATTATCTCACTGTGACTAGACCTGACATATCCTTTTCTATACGTATTGTAAGTCAGTTTATGACTTCCACCTGTGATAGTCATTGGGATGTAGTTGTTCGTATTCTGCGATATATAAAGTCATCTCCAGGTAAAGGACTACTCTTTGAGGATCGAGGTCACGAGCGTATCATTGGATACACAGATGCTAATCTGATAAACATTCTACCTCCGAATATTGTGTTTTAGTAGGAGGTAATTTGGTGTCTTGAAAGAGTAAGAAATAGAGTATGGTTGCTCGATCTAGTGCAGAAGCAGAATATTGAGCAATGGTTGTAGCAACTTGTGACCTAGTTTGGATCAAAAAGTTACTGAGAGAATTAAAATTTGGAAAAACCAGTAAGATGGAACTTATGTGTGATAATCAAGCAGCCTTTCATATCGCATTAAATCCAGTATTTCATGAGAGGACTAAACACATAGAGATTAATTGTTACTTTGTCAGAGAAAAGATACTCTCAGGAGATATTGCTACAAAATTTGTGAAGTCAAGTAATCAACTTGCAGATATCTTCACAAAGTTCCTCGCCGGTACTCGTATTAATTACATTTGTCACAAGCTAGGTACATATGATTTGTATGCACTAGCTTGAGGGGGAGTGTTAGAATATTATTAGAAATAGAAATAATATATATCAAATTCTACTTGGAAAAGAATTGTACTATAGTGTCAATAAATAAGGTCTCGATGTAATTATGTAAAAACATCATTCAATAATATTTTTCTCCACTAATTCTCACAAATGGATACACAAACTGAATGGTGGCTTAATGTCATAGAAGGGACCTTGAATTGCTTATTTATGAACATGGGATCAATCCCTAATGGGGGGTCGCCTTTTTTTATTATAACTAGTTTAACTGTACGTACCTCACAGGTGTAACGTTTAATTATTTAAGATTAAATAATTTTATCTATTGCAGTGATTTTTAATGAAGTGTAAAAATTTAAATTGCCTTTCAAAGATTCTTCACACTTTAATTTAACTAGTATTTGTACCCGCGCGATGCACGGACTGTGTTTAAAATATTTATCTTTTCAATAGCATTCACTAATAATATTTGTTATCTCTATATAGATGATAAGTAATAGCTTCAAAATCAGACATTAATCTTGTAAATTGATTGTTCCATTTCAATATCAAAAAATCGGAGGATCGTTTTTCAAAATCAGGTTCTATGTGTTGTCAGATAATTTCAAAATAATATTTTTTGACAAACAAATCTGTTAAATATAAAGAGCTATATAGAATCAGATAATTCCATGATAAAATCAGGTTCCTATTCTTTTCCCATGTTATGGTTATGGTACGAAGTGTAGATATCCTCATAAAACATAGAAAAAAATTAATCAATGCCAACTTTTATGTTGTTGTATGAATTTGGTGAACATATTTCATCTCTTGAGATATACAAATATAATTATTTGAATATAAATGAATTGATATTCATCAAAAGTATACCATACTTAAAAAAATGAAATAAAACAGCTCATATATTTCTTGTAGGTTTTATTTCACTCATTACACACACCTCTATTGGTGCATAGTAAAAATTGCAACAGCTGCCAGCATTGATGGTGAAGGTGAAAGTAGATCAATCAACAACCTTTTCAATAGGAGCCAACATACACACTGAACAGTAAAACTAAATTAGAGAACTTAATAATTACTACAATAATTTGAACTTAAACCTAACGAACGAACTCCAAGGAAGATATAATTGCATTAAGAAACTATAGCAGATATCCATTTTTGAATAATGTTTGTGAAGCTTATTTCCAAGATAGTTTATCATTCAAAGTGTCTCTTTACTCAATATATATAGTCGTAAATTGGAATTGATATTTAACCATTGATATCTACAAAATGGGACAAAAACATAAAGACCATCGACATATGCCACCACTCCACCTTTATTTACAATAACTACCTAACCATATGATTAAATACATATGCATATCATGGAAATTTTTATCCATACAATATAATTCTTTGAGAAAGAACTTACTTACAGTTAGAAGACTTCATAACTCCCTATTTTACAACTCAAACCTTGTCAACAATTATTGAAATCTCATGCTGCAATGTACACGTATCCTTATATCATTTAATTGAAAAACCCCTATACTTGATGTGTTATGTAAAAGTTTTCGCTTTAATTCAGTAGGCAAAATATTGATAGGATCACCTGACTTGTTACTCATAAAAGCCATTGGGAATTTGAACAACAAAAATCTCTAGCCTTTAGTCAAAAAGTACTTGTAAACGGAGAGGGATCAAGTGCACAATCAATTTCAAAAGAATTAGTTAAAATTTGAAGTGGTTTTCTTGCGAATAATGTGTTCTAATGAAATTCTGTAATTGTTTTCTTAAACTGTCAACATGCTAGAAATAAATGGTTCTAGTATAAAATGTAATATTTAATGGAACAATCTTAATACGCTTATCATGTGCCGCTCTTTTTATTTTTAATATTTCATAACCATTCTGACAACAGGATAAACAAATAAGTTTCTACTTTATTTGTCTAAGTTAAGGTCTTGTTAACCATATACAACATCTCAGGATCAATACAATGAAGAAAAGCAATATAATTATGACTAAATTATTAGATTTTGGAGACAAAATTCAAACGAAAAGTCTAGCAAATTGATTTTAATTTCCATTCATTACCTCAATTTTCAAAATCTACTCTTTGGAAATACTCTATACCATCTTGTTATAGCATTATAAGTGGCTAACACTTTAAAGAGACTCTAGTTAATAGGTAAAAAAATAAAGTATATTTTTCCAGAAAGTTTCGTTAAAAGAAGAGGCAGTCCGGCGCACTAAAGCTACAGCTATGCGTGGTGTCCGGAGAAAGGCCCCACCACAAGGATGTATCGTATGCAATCTTGTCTTGCATACCCAGAAAGTTTCTTTATTTGGTACAATATCCTCCTTACATTTATATTTTCCAATATTGTATTTACTCCTTTTCCAATATTGTTAAAAGTCATGTCTAGAAATTTTATCTTTTCCCTCTGACCGTTTCAATTTTTCACCTCTTCTCCTTATATACAGAATAAATTTTCAGAATTCAGTTGTTTAGTCATCTTATGTGGCAACATGTAAGAAGAAACAATAAGAAAAATATATACACCTTACAATTAGAATGTAAATTATAAAACATAAAAGAGATTCTAATTTACTTAAAGTGTATTTATTTACCACATTATTATGATTCTAAGCTCCCGCCAAAGAAGTTCGGTTGTTTATCAGATCAGATATGCTAAGTTGAAGATACTTGAACGTGGAAGCAATTGTAGAATAGGAACGCAGATAACTAATTCAACTTTATTTGG
Organism: Capsicum annuum; assembly: GCF_002878395.1. NCBI lineage: Eukaryota > Viridiplantae > Streptophyta > Magnoliopsida > Solanales > Solanaceae > Capsicum > Capsicum annuum. Next base: position 41,695,582 of record NC_061116.1, read on the forward strand.
AGTTTCTATCAAGAAAAGCTTCTACTTAGGTACTGTAAGCTTTACTACTACGTAGAAGGGCATTTAGGTTAATTTCAAGGTTCACACTCTCCATAACTTGGTAAATAATGAAATTGCATCTTTACCCCTCACCAATTAACAACATGCTTTAGTTTGTGGCAGGAAATCATCTGTGCAATTTCTTGGGCACACCCACAGCCATGACTGGAAAAGATTATGTTTTGCTAAAAACTCATTGATTTCTTACACTAATGCATAGGAATTTATATAATTGTAAGATGACACAGCACTACAAGTCAATAAAATGCAACACAAAGTTTTTCAAATAAAGCGAAATACCTATATCAAGCATGAATCTGGATAATCATCTTCAGCAAGATCCAAATTGATAACTGGAAATTCTTTTCATTTCATGGTGTTGTGGTAATTATTATATTTTTTTGTAATGGATGGTCCAATGCTACTAAGAAGAACACATGCAATAAGAGCACAAAGAGTTTCACTCTGCAACTGTTGTTAATTTATGCCATTTGACTCCATGCCAAAACCTGGAGGAAATATGAAAATAAACATATTAGTGCATGTACAATATTATTTAAAGAGATTCTAATTGATACGTCCTTATGTGCCTTTAGATTTTCAAAAAGATGAACAGTTAAACCAAAAAAAATTTCGACTAACTCAACTTCCTCACACAAGTAGAGACATAAGAAAAGAAAATATAAGGAAAAAAAGGAAAAGATGGCCAAAAGAAACTGAAAAGTCATACTCCTTCTTGAGTAAACTGGCTTGAGTCGAGATGGTCGCTGGACCTATAAAGGAGAGTAGAAATGATAGGCTATCATTGTGAGATTTTATGTCCTTCTAAATTAACGCTAAATATGAAATATTTTAACAATAGGTTATGGTTTATTTCAATAGTCTTCGGAATGTTGTACAACAAAGTTTCAAACAAAAGAAAAAGAGATAATACATAAATATGACCCTAAACTTGACATCAAAATATAACTTTAACCTTAAACTTTAACAGTGCACAAATATGACCTTTAACTATTTGAAATTGCACAAATATGACCTCCGATCCTACGTGGCAAAACGTGTGTTCAACATGCAAAACTGGGCACGTCCAGCTTAAAATCTAAGGACATAATACATAAATATGATCCTAAATTTGACACTAAATTATAACTTTGATCTTAAACTTTGACAATGCACAAATATGACCTTTAACTATTCAAAAGTGCACAAATATGACCTTTAAATGACTTTTTACTATTATTTTTTCATTATTTTCAGCTTAAAGATTAAAATGGTATTTAATTTCTTTTGTCATTGCCCAAAAAATGCAATATTGAAGATTTATTAATTAGGTGGATCAGCTTCATACGAAAAAATCGTGTGGGTATTTATATATATTATAAAGCAGAGGGTGATTTAAGTTATATAATATATCTAAATATAATTTATTTAACTATTAAATTAAAGATGAAACTATACTAATAAAACAAATTATAGTTTTAATAAAATGTTATTAAATTAACATTATTAAGGATAGTAGTAGTAGTATATTAAATTAACGTTATCAAATTAACGTTATTAAAATATTATTAAATTAACGTTATTAAAACGTTATTAAATTAATGCAGAGGCGGACCTACGTGGTTTCCATGGGGTTCACCCGAACTCCCTTGGTAAAAAAACTACGTTGTATATATAAGGTAGAAAATCTATATTTATGTACGTATATTAATTTTGAACCACATGAAACAAGGCACTTAGATAGCCCAGTGATCTTATTTGCTCTTCTTGGACGCTTTCTTCAGTCTACTGCGCAAGTTCGATCCCTAAATAAATTTAAAAAATTATAATAATAATAATAAGAAGAAGAAGAAGAAGAATAAAAATAAAAATAAAAATGACGTCGTTTTAACACAAAAATAAAACTTTGACAGCGCACAAATATGACCTTTAACTATTTAAAACTGCACAAATATGACCTCCCTCCAAGTCATCCCTTTTAACTACGTGGCACCGTATGATTGGATTACCTTTCCACATAGGCGCGAGTGAAACTCACGCATGGAGGTTGCAAAATCGGAGGTCATATTTGTTCAGGTTTTGAATAGTTAAAGGTCTTATTTGTGCACTATCAAAGTTTAAGGTCAAAATTATAATTTAGTGTCAAGTTTAGGGTCATATTTATGTATTATCTCAAAGAAAAATAACAGAGGATCCAAAGCTAACTGTTGTAACTCGACTAACTGATCTACATATCAAAAGATTGTTCTGAAAAACTCATTTGTTTAGATTATAATACAACTCTAAATGATTGACTACTAATTTTCGGACGAAGGGGATTAAATAAAAACCCCTTCGTTACCATTAGATCAGCATTTGGCTGCAAATTCTCATAATGTATAAATAGAGATTTTTAGCATACAATTGTAGTTAAACAAAAAATTTTCATGGTTGATTATTTCGGGTATACATCAATAGATAGACTTCTATCCACTTAAATTTTTATGGTTCAAAATTTTTGTTAGCAGGAAAACATCAGTAGATGAAAAGGAAAATCACAAGTAAAAAGGGTAACATATCGCAAATCTCCCATCGTTGTTAAACAATATTTTTGTGTCATTTATGAGTTTTGTAAACCTCATATTTATTTGGTGGAACTATAAGGTGAAAGGTTAGACATGTTTGTAGGTTATTTTTGAATATTTTTAAAATGGAAATGAGAATCCATTAGCTCAAAGTAAATCAAAACAGAAAAAGTTAATGTTGATAAATTGAGACATTTGTTCCATGACCTACCTCCCCGTAGTGTGTAATGCAATGGTCCATCAAATACTTCATTTCATCTATTATTCAAACCATCTCTTATGTTGATTACACTAAAACATCAACACTATTGAATACCAAATAAAACATAAATGCAGCAGACAGATAATCTTATACAGATTAGCATCCAAAAATTCTTCAAAATTAATGGAAGAGTCAGTGAACTTCTTTTCGACTTTATGGCACATTAGAACAAAATCAAACACGATCAGTCATTTTAAAAGTACAATCATCAAAGACAATCTTAAAAGAAACAGAACATAGATTCAACAATTCATAGCAGTACTAATGATGAAACAACTAATAAATAATATCTGAAATATTCAGTTTTGAATCTCACAACCAATCTCTAACAATAAGCTTGACCTACATTTTTTTCGTTACCCTACTTCCTTAAGAAACTAAAGTTCTTCAGTTGTGTAATAGTTGACCACAAACATAATGTTTTCGCCTATTTTGCTTGGTAGTTTCAACAATATAGAAATTTATATGTAGAAGAATCAGATCAAGGTAGTAAAATCCAATCTTTAATAGTAAAAATTGTAGTGAAATTTCTACGATGCCATCTTTGGCAGTGAGTTTGACAATGTCTGGCGGTTGGTGTTTTCATGTGAAAGAGGCAACAAAGATGAGAAACTTTCATTCTATTAGATATGAGATAGGGAACAAAGTTATTTATCAGAGTGAAAATGATAGAGATGAACAATTTTTCTCTTATAATTAATATGGGATTTAATCTGTATTGACTTTTGAAATATGCAGTTAAAAAAGAAAATAATGGATAATTATTGTAATTGTGGGATAATTTAAAACTTACAAATTTATTAAGGATATTTTTTTCGGTCTTAGGGGTTCTGAAGAATGACTAATCGGCAAATTGCACAAATGCCATATGAATTAAGAAGAGGTTTTTCCCTCTATTTTAAAACATTTACAACCTTTGTTTTAATATTTTTTTTGACATTTAGTTTTTAAATAAATATAATTCTGATAACTAATAACAAACATAACTATACTTATTGGGTGAAAATCATTTTCATACCCCAACTTTGATTAAAAAATCAAACTCTCCCATCAACATTGAACAATAATCATACTCCCCCTTTATCCCATGCAATGTCCATTTTATCCTTATAATTTTAATTCTATATTTATGTAATATCTTTTTATATTATATGTATTGAATATTTTTTTAACATGGATATTTATAGCATTTTATTTAAGTTTATTAACTTTATACGCAAATTAATACTTTTTATAAATTTATCACAAAATTCAATGTTATTTTTTAAGATCATTATTTTAGTATTATATGTATTTAAAAGTTGTTTGGTATGAGGTATAATTATAATAATTCAGAGATAAAATTCATGATTATTTGTCGTGCGTTTAGTTAGATGTATTAGGTAGTCTCAAAATTATTTGTCT
>NC_061116.1:41702850-41874111 GCF_002878395.1 Capsicum annuum
TCGTGCGTTTAGTTAGATGTATTAGGTAGTCTCAAAATTATTTGTCTTATTATTTATACCACAGTGATGAGATAAGTTATCAGACATACATGGAATAACTTGTTTCCAAACAACTCACCCCTAAGTGTGTGTATATATACATATATATATGTACATGTATGTGCTATATTTTCGTGCTTTATCACTCTCTTACTAAATTCATTTCGTATTATTTAATTTTTGTTGATATAACACATTCCTTAAGAAAATTTTACTTAGAGGTATATTTTGCTGATAATTTGAAACTTTAAATTTGTCTATATTGTTACTTTATATAGTTATTTAACACTAAAGGGTAGGAAAAAAAACATAATACAATTCTCTTGATTTCACAAATTGAGCAGATAAATTAAAACATTTATGTTTAGAATGAGGATCAAGTGATAAGAAACGATATTATCTATTGTCTATATTAGTAAATAAGTTGTGATTGTCATTAATAGAGTATTACATATTTTATAATTTATATAAAGAAATATAATCTTTAAAATTTGACCTTATTTTTATTCAAGAAAAACATCTAGTAACCCCGAACTATAACCAAACTTGCTACGACACACGTCAATTTCACGAGGGTCCTATTACCCCTTAAACTAAAATTTAGCGTATTTTTGTCAATCTTTTTAGCTAATGTCATACCTTTTTTCAATCATTTTAGATTGCGTGACACCTTTAATATGGGCTCCATTTTATGTAACAAAGGTGCCACATTAACACAAACAAATGACAAAAATACGCTAAATTTGAGTTCAGTGGATAATAGGACCCCTGTGAAGTTGGAGTGTATCTTAACAACTTTGACCATAGTTCGGGGTGGTACTAGAAACTTATCCCTTTCATTTCTTGTTTGTATTTTCTGCATTGAAATATATTTATAAAATTATTAGTATTTATTATTTTCACTTGTAAAATAAATATTGTAGTTTTGATTATTATTAATAAAACTAATTTTCTTATTATGCTAATTTACTTCATAAAGATCATCATTAGCTTATATATTTCTTACTTTTTTTTTCTAGAAGATAATGTTTATGTTTTTATGAAAATTTTGTTATATGAATTTTTTTTAAATGAAAATATGATGATTTTAAAGAAGTTAAAAAAAAATTGATGATAAAGTGTAAAATAGGAATTTTAAAAAGTCAATTACGATAAGGGGGGGGGGGGGGGGATGATTGTTGTTTAAAGTTGAGGGGGGATTTGATTTTTAAGACAAGTTGGGGAGGAAAAATGATTTTGACCCATACTTATTTTATTAAGTTGCCAAATAGCTTATTCATAGGATACCAAGTGGCTTAATGTGGAGGCTTTATCCTCTCCTATTAATAATATATAGATATAGATATAGATATAGATAATGTAAACATAAACATATATTTTAGCATAAGCACGTATATATTTTACCATCCAAAGTTTCAAGTAGTTGATGGATCATTGTTTTGCATTTTTCTTATTCTAACGCTTTTATATTTATTTCTAGATTTTTCAAATCTTCTTAAAATCAAATTTAGTTGATTTAGAATTCTTAAACTAATAAAAAAATATTAGTTGTCATTAATTATTATGACTTCTAATAAGAAAAGGTTTTACCATAAATATATTTAATTAATTCTCAACTCTTAAATATTAAAAAAAAAAAGTGAAAAGACGATTTTGTCTAAAGCAAAGACTTTTGATGAAGAGCAAAAAGTCAAAACAACATTTTTAAAGCCCTTTACACTTTTAATATACTCGTTTAGTGTACGTATTTTGTACGTGTGTCACATCAAATAAAAATAAATACACATAAAAAGAGAAAATAAATAATACTTTTTATTAAGATAGATACATTATTCATGTAAATAAAAATAAATAAATTTCTTACTTTGATGCAGTAAAATATATTAGCAATGTACAGAAATGAGAAAATGAATTGTACTTATGGATATGTTAATGTTTAAGATGGTAATTTCTTTTGGTTGCATTTCGTCCTTTTTGTTGGTGATATTCTAGGAGTATGATGCGATTCGTGCGCGTTTTACTTAATGAATACACAATTTATAAAATCTCATAAACATTGTTGTCTTTATTTTAATTTTTGGGTTTAGTTTTGACATGACATGAAATTTAAGGGGAAAAAAATTATAATAGTATTTAAAAAAAATAGTGCAATAAAAAAATTATATATTATATTATAATCAACTTAAAATTTGATCATAATCTGCAAAATCTTTCTCCTCTCTCCAACTTACAAATACTAAAAGAAAGTATAATTTAAACACAAGTTTGACATCGTGTACTGTCGTTGTTTCAAAGAACATCAACGATAAGTTTAATCACAAAAAGTTAAATAACACTAAGCAATAACTTATCTTAGTATCATAATAGATTTAATTTATAAATCTGTTGTATAATATGTGTAGTCACTATTTTTGCTGATTCATTCAAGTGTCGTTTTTATCGAGCCACTACTGATATCACAATTCTTTTCTAATTTTAATATCAACTCGATCATTAAGTAATTGACTTGAGCTATAGATATAAAAAGACTCGAATACTATATAAAAAAAAGCCTTAATTAATGAATAATGTATTTGATAAATTTTTAATAAATTCATAATATATGAGATGAAAAATTAGTTACAAACATAAAAAGATGATTTGTTATTTATGATCGGTAAAATTCATGTAATAGAAAAGAAATTTGAATTCTACAAAATACAAAGTTACTCAATAATAAAAGGTTCGTATTCACGATCAATAAATTCAATGTAGAAAAAATCTGAACCCTCAAAACCACAAAGTTATGTTGGAGATCAGTAACAAAAGTTACTTACAAACATAATGTTTGTTATTTTTCAAATCAACACAGCAGAAAAAGAAATATGAAATATGAAAATAAAATCAAAATAACGTTGGAGAGTCAATAACAAAAGCAAGTTGCAAACATAAAAGGATGATATTATTTAGGATCAATAAAATCAATATTATGAAAAAAAAAAAGTTTGAAACCTAGAAACCAAAAAGTTACTCAATAACAAAAGCTTGTTATTCAAGATCAATAATAAATCCAATTTAATAAACAAGAAAATTTGAAACCTCGAAACCACAAAGTTAAGTTGGAGATTCAATTATGAAAGTTACTTACAAATATAAAACGACGTTTAATTGTTCTTGATCAATAAGACTAAAGTAATAGAAAAGGAAATCAAACACTTGAAAATTAAACTAAAAAAAATTATATAAGAGACTCAATAACAAAAATTACTTGCAAACATAAAAGAAACTTATTATCTATGATCAATAAAATCAAAAGAAAACAAAATATGAAATCTAGAAACCACAAAATTATTTAATAAAAATAAATAATTGACAAAATTTTGTAAACCTATTTGATCTATTATATATAAACCCGTTTGATCTATTTTCATATAAAAAACGTACAATTATATAAAAAGTTCCTACATATAAACAAAATAAACGACAATTTTAAAGATTTTTTATTTTCCAGAAAGCAAGGCAAGTTTTTGGTTAGTTCTTTGTTTTCCAAAAATAGGCGTTTTTCTTATTTTTACAAAAATATGCCAACGTTATTTCTAATTGAATCTTTTCTCCTATTATATGAACGTTTTTCTATTTAAATTGAATCTTTTTCTAAATCTCCTATATTATGAGTCTTTTCATTGTAGTTGACCAAAATATCAATTAATTCTCTTTAATATATATTTTATAAATTTGAAAAAATAGTAAATTATTATTTTATCTATTGTGGAGACTTTAATGAAGGGCAAAAAGTTTAAATCACTTTTCTAAGGGTTTTCACGCTTTTAATATATTATAGATACAAATATAGATATAGATATAGATTATAGATAGATATAGATTATAGATTATATAGTAGCTTATTAAACCTAAAATCCACTAATTTAAAATTCTAAATAATGGACATTCACAATTAAGCTAATAATAATATTATGTATTCACAATTATATTTTACAGCATCAACAGAATTGAAACAAAACAAATGGTTCAGTAATAAGAAAATGGCAAAAGCACACTCTATGATCTTTTTAAAAAATAATAACCCAATTCTAGCTCAAGTTTGGCATTTGGACAAATAATGTCCAGTCGGTTAAACAAATGTCATTTTATGACCATTTCCTAATCTTTCCCAATTTGGGTCATTTTGATCCACATAGTCCATATACAATTCATATACGATACTGATACAGTCTATATACAATACTGATACAATATTCAACTTGGGCAATTCGGTCTGTTTAAAAATATTTTAATTTTTTTTGTTACTATAAATTTTTAAATTGATCAAATATTTTATTTTTTTTATTGTTTAGAAATAATAATTAAATTATATAAAAATGATATAATTATTAAATAGAATATGAATCTATATAAGATATATGTATAGAACTTGTATAGTTCTATCAAATATGTATATGTACAATATATAGAAAGTGTATACAAATTATATAACTGTTGTATAAAACGTGTAAAAAAAAGTACAGTTATTATATAAATTATGTATCAAAACTGTATAATTTCTGTATAGAATATTTATGTATAGGATTTATATAAAACCTGTATAAAAGTTTTGTAAAAATGGTATAGAACCAGTCAGTAGATTAAAATGGCTAGAAAGTGGAATATGAATTCCATGGTCATTTTCAAGGAAATAGTTTAATTTGAAGTGCAAATATACAGTTATTATATAAATTATGTATCAAAACTGTATAATTTCCGTATAGAATTTATGTATAAGATTTGTATAAAACCTGTATAAAAGTTGTGTAAAAATGGTATAAAACCAGTCAGTAAATTAAAATGGCTAGAAAGTGGAATTTGAATTCGATGATCATTTTTAAGGAAATAGTTTAATTTAAAGTGTCGTTTCTGTCCTTTTCCCTAAGAAAATCTCATGGGCTTGCATCAAACAAATACAATTGTTTTAGTTAATTAATTTTAGTTTACCAAAATTCTTAAATATTTGTTAGGTTCCTTTATATTACTACAATTTTAATCAACATAGATTTTTTGTTCAATATAGACCTATATAAATGAATAAATTATTTTAGTTTTGAAAAATGATATAAATAATATTTTTATTTATTATTTTATTCAACATAAGTGCATTTTGAAGAATAAAATAATTTATTTTAAATCCAAAGTGAAGAATGATAAATTCGTATTATTTTTTAAAAAGAAAATTTCTTTGATTGTGTGATTTTTGTTTAGTGTAAGTCTAGTCTGGTTTATTCAATAATCTTTTTACCTTATACACAACAGGAAATTGCATGTCATAGACCCAAATATAGGTGACTTTAGATATTTGACCCCATATAAGAATGTCTTTGAAGAATAACCTTCCTTACTTTTTAATATACTAAAAATACCATTTTACTCCTCTACACCTCAACTACATTTTTAAACTTTCCATACTCATTTATCTTTCAAATTTTATTTTTTATTATTTTCACTTTTTTATTTTTCCTTTACTTTTATTATTCTACTTTTTTTTTTTTTCAGTTTTTAAATTTTTTTCTTTAAATTTATTATTCTATTTTTTTAATTATTTTCACTTTTTATCTTTTTATTTTAATTTCACGTTTTAATTTATTTGTGTCAATCTTTATTTTTTTTCTCTTTTTTCTCAACTCTTATCTATTTCTTCATTTTGTTTCCCATTTTAAAAAATTATTTGTTTTTAACCTTTATTTTGTATTTTTATTATTTCTCTTTTTTTTTTTACCAGATTTTTCTCATATACTATTCTTGTTGTTTATCTTTTTCCCCTATTTTCTCAAATACACTTTCTCTTGCTCCTCTTTATCTTCATCAGACACCTCTCAAATCTTTAAACTCGATTAATAAAAAAAATGGATGTTGCTTCTGATGAAGAAATGGAGCATCTCATAGTAGATGTTGCTTCCAATTCTTCGGGACTTTTGCCTTCAAACTTAATTGAAATCATTGTTGATGTAAGTTTCTACAAAATTCAGTTTATCATTTACATGGTTTTTACATTAATGTCTGAAGAATATACCAATAATTTTACACATGCAGTATTTAAGCTGTATACTGTTAATGTTATTAGTTGGACAGTTGGATACTATCCTTGGAGCAATATTAGATCTCTTAGAGTCCATACACCCAATGTTTTTCTTTTACTATCATATCGGAAGTTAATCCACGTATTGCCTGATGAAAAATTGATAGTGGATTCATCTTGGATGATTGAGGTAGATGCCAGATGATATATCCGAATGATAGAGCTAATAGAGCTAGAGTAGGAGCTACAACAACTATAGCACAACACTTTTCTTAGTATTGAAATTTGTACATAACGAGTTGTGGAAAATTTGAAAGAGGAAAATACAAGTGTGAACTAATGAATGGTGAGTCTATTTGATTGATATTTATTGTCATCCCAAAGTACAATTAGCTATATAAGTTGTATATGGACTTTTTCATCCCTCAATTTGTAAGTAATTCAGAGTAATAATTGAATTTGTATAGTGTTGTAGGCTAAGGTCGATCAAATAATGATATAAATAATACTAACTCACTTTATGAAAGCAATGTAGGCCAGTGACAACTTATTTACCTATTTTGTGCATGTTTTTATGTGTGTCCCAAATACAAGCTTAAAAAAATTATTTTTATGTGTATATTGTAGACAATGAACGTCTTGGTGAAAATCCAACTTCTGCTAATATTGATCAGTAGTTTTGTTTGGGTTTATTAAGAAGTGCTAAAGTTTGCTGATTTGGATTTTTATTGTTTGTTTGCTTTTTTACATAAAAGTTTGATGTCTTATCCTTTATTCTTGTTGTTTACTTATTAGTAGAGCTAGGGGGTAGAGTTACATAGAGGTTGTGCATTGGAGAAAATTCATATGTCATCTTATAAGGTCAAAAACTGTTTTATGTGTATATTGTAGATGATGAACACTCTTGATGAAAATTCAACTTCCACTAATACTGGTTAGAAGTTTAGATTGGCTAATATCTACCTGCTACCTTTGTAACTTTGGTATAAAGTTATAACTTTTCTATTTACTAGTAGAGCCAAGTGTATAGTTAGAGGGGCGAAAGCGGGATATTCGGACCAACAACAACATATCAAGTATAATTCCACAAGCCACAAGTGGGGTCTTGGGAGGGTTGAGTGTATGTACTCCTACCTTGTGAAGGTAGAAAGGGTCACTTGGACCCCCTTTGTCAAAAATCCATTTTGTATACGTATATACAAGGTCAAAAAATCTCTTTTTTGTGTATATACTGAAGATGATGAAAATATGACCTCCACCCCTTTGAACTATGTTGTTTTAGTAGTTGATTAGCTAAATAATTAGCTGTTACTTTGTAACTTTGGTGTAAAGTTGTAAACTTTTCTATATGATCAATTCTTGGAGTTCTATTTTCTATTGCTTATTCTATGCGCTAGTCAGACTTTTTCTTTTAAATCGTTCAGATGGGTAAATATATGTATAGAATTGGCTACTCTAAAATATCAAAAGAACTCTGGAAAAGGTTGAATGTTGACTTAGGCAAGGTGTCTATAAATCACGAGTAAGTAAAAGAGAGTGAATTTTTCCTTTGAAACTGAATAAACTGTCTAGAAATACTTTGGTGTGGTTTATTGCAAAGTAAATAGTGAAATTAAACATACAGTAAAGGAATGATGCATCGATTATGTACCCAAGCAAAGGTATTTAAATAGTTAAAAGAGTAAGAGAAAAAGGTACATGATTCTTGTTATACCTGGAATGCACAATTACAAAAGTTAAGCTACTTTACGTATCATGAGTCTACAATTGTATCAATAACCACTCATATTAGAATAGGGCTTATAGGGGGATAAGTTAGAAGAGAAGTAGTGTTGTGGCACAGTTTGAGTTGTATCATAACATGCCCGAGTGCTTCGCCAACTATATTCCACTATTAGCGATCATTTTACTTTGGTTACTTCTTTATGTAATGAATATTTTGTAATGCTCTTATTTTGTATTTTTTTTTAATTTTGTCGCAACATTTGGACACAATATTCTACTACATAAGGAAGAAGGAAAAATATGAACCTAATATTGTTGTGAAGTTCACTACAATTGATTTTGTATTTAGAAACAAGATGGATGCTCTTTATCACGATTTATGGAAAATGGGAAAGATTTTTCTGCCATCCCATAGAAACATGAGGTTGATGAGAATATCAGAGAGTTCTATTGTGATGCAAACGTACCATGAAACAAGGTTGACTATATGTTATTTCCATTTTATGTTCCACGAGAAAAATTTAAACTTGGACACTAGATTTTGGAAGTTTTTGACTTTACTGATTGGTGCATATATGTATACGACTCTAACCGTACCAGGCGCAGTGATAAATTTGTTCAAAAAGTGATGTTACCTTACCAAACATTGATATCGTATTTTCTGAAAAAGGTCAATTTCTATCTTGAGAAGGGAATTGACAAATTTGAAAATGACTCTTTGCCGATAAAAATGGTTGATGAGATGCCACAACAAACTCAATAGTATCTTATTACATTCATTTTTGAAATGTTCATTTCACTTTTTTTTTGTTTTCCATATATCCACGTAATATATTTATTTTGTATCGCAGTGATCGTGGAACATTTGTTTGTGCATTTGCTGAATATGTTATTCATGGTAGAGATATTCCTAAAGAGATTGACATTGATTATGTTCGCATGAGATATGGAGCTTTGTTGTGGGATTATGAAAAGAGAAAACTAGAAGCTAGTATAAAAGACAACACTACAGAAAAAGTTGGCAAATTATTTGGAAAGGAAAAGAGGAAGAGGACGCACTAGGAGTAGTAGTTTAGTTTTGTAGTTATTGAAAATCACTGCATATGAAGGATTTTTAGATATTTTTATGTGACTATGTAAAGTTTAAATAGTCTTTTAAAATTGAATCGGCTATTTTTTATGCGATAATGTAAAGTATACGATGTAGAATCGTTACTGATTCATTTGTTGGTATCTTTATATATTTATGTTTTATTATCGAAGAATATTTTTGCCTTTCCTTGTGGAAAGTCTTTCCCCTGAGGCAAGAGTTATTAAGTATTTCTAAATTAGTGAACAATGTGGCAGGGCCAATTCATGCCCATGAGGTATAACTTGTTCCCATAGGGGCTGTCTTATCATTAATTATGTGCGACTGCTACATAAGTATTTTGATCATTGTGAACTTTTCAGTCACATTTGTCCTCGATTAAATGGAATAAAATAAGAAACAGTTTAGACCTTGTAATTGAAAGGTCATCTACTTGTAACGCCCCAAATATGGTACCTGAAATGCTACACAGTGCTCATAACCCCAAAGGACCACAAGCTAACCTATGACTGATATATGTACTTGTATACTGCATAATATACTGTATAATACAAAAAATATGAGCTAGAAGGCCATAAGGTTCAAAACTAAGACATAGTATCAGATAAAAATATAACATCTGGTGGGGTATGAAATACCCAAAACAACTTAAATAACTAACTGAACACGATAGTCTGAAAGCCTCTAAACTGTCTGAATAAGGATTTGATGGGACATGTCCCTAACTAATTCCAACTAATAAATTAATTAATGACAAAATAAATAATGATCATATCCTCGATTAATGAGGACTCACTTCTAACTCTGACTGCTGAGACTGGAATGCTACTGGTGCTCTGGAGCTCATGTCTCTAAACCTATGGTATAAAACACCATAGCATGAATGCGTCAGTACGATTGAATATACTGGTATGTATGTGAGGTAGTCTAAATGCATAGGGTTCATATGCATGAACAATAATAATAACAGACTGACTATCATGAGCATGAGAATACATGCATGAGACATAATAACTGACATTGATACTCTGATAACATGATTACTGATTTTGAATACTGATAACATGAGTGACTGTATCTGACATCCCTGATTCTAATGGAACTATCTGAGTTCCCTATTGTATCTGAGTGCTTGTATCTGACAGTCCTAAAATCTGTAGAACTATCTGAGTTCTATTACTGAGACTAATATTGAAGCTGAGATTGTGGGAAGTAGTTATCTAACCGACATGCCCATACTAAGCTAATTTGGGGTCTAACCTATAACCCCAGATGGAAGGGTGTTAGTACCGTTCCACGGGTAAAGACAACTGTTGTGGGGTCAGTCCTAATCTAACGGGTAACCCCTGAGATTAGTCCTATACTAGCGGATGATCCATGAGTATGTCATTTCTTTCTAACGGGTGACATCTTGTGCCTACACTGGCTACGTAGTTCTGGAACTTAGGGATTTCTTCTACGGATCTCAGTCCTATCTAGCGGGTGAGCCCCCATCCCTAGGCTCACTCGATACTGAATCCTAATTCCAGCTGAAAGACACTGAACTGATTAACTAAACTAAGCATGGGCTGAGTTTATTGAATTTCCTTTGACTGACAGAGTACTACGAATATATGATCACTGACTGAGTTCATGAGAATTACTGGGATTACTGAAGTACTGAGCTTTCCTGAGTCACATGACTGACTGAGTTCTATGGATCATGGCTTGACTGGGAATATCGCAAAAACAGGACATTGGCTCTAGACACAACTATATTTTTCAGGTACAAGTAACCCCAGGACTCGATAGAAGGAAACTGACAAAGCATTACTTACTTGAACACATGACTAACATCATAATCCATAATTCATTTATTAAAGCATTTCGTCAAACATGTGATATGCATAAACTTGTACATAAATGGGGATTTCATGATATCATACTAGTTGGGCACTTTTCCTTTACATAGGAATTTAATCAAACATATGGTAAGCATAGTATATGTAGATAACATTATACATCAAGCAAAAATCATGATTCGTCTCTAATTTCATCATCTAAGGGTTTTAGTCATTGATTTACATGAACCTACACCTATACTAATCAATTCCACATGAAATTTATCTCCAAACATGGATTAGAACTTAATTAGTTATTATCAACATGAACAACAACAACCCAACATGAAATTTATAAAGAAAATCCATAACTTGAACTTAGAAAAGAGATTCTTGGGCTTCATGGACGAAAGGAGTCCTTGAATGAACACTATGCATACCTTAGTTCTTGGTTTAGCTAAGATTGATGGAGAGACTTTCTTGAACTTGAATCTTCTATGAAAAGCCCTAATGTGTTCTTGAGAGGATTTTGAAAGAATAGAGTATATTTTGGTGTAATGGAGGCTCAAATCCATGTTTTTGAGCTTATATAGGGTAGGAAAATTGACCTTATTAACCCTAGGACACATATTTTAATTCTTGTGAAAATTTCCCAATTTTCATCCTTGGCGCGACGCGCCACTATCGCGCCAAGTCACTGGAACTGGACAATTGGGAATCTGCATGGTGGCGCAACGCAGAGTTATTGTGTTGCTACTTTTTTTGAGACCTGGAATTTTGGTGTGATGCGCCAATATCACGGAGAAACACTGAAAATTGACAATAGCCATTTAAGCTGTCTCCGCGATGCACTGATTGCTCAGGTGATACACTGTCTCGCTAAAAGGACTCTAACTCTTTGCCCGGGTGTCGGATTTGGGCAAATTTGATATCGATGGAAAGCTTATTCAATTTTCCACATGATAGAAAGTGAAAATATTGAAAATACCAGATGTTTAAAAGTGGGTTCATCTTTAAAGAAAGTCTTTAACATTTCTGGGATGATTTTAAGCTAGGTAGAAGTATGGGGTATTACAATATCTCCCCCTTGGGAATATTCATCTTCGAATGAGACTAATTAAAAGGGGAGAGATGATAAACTAAAGTACATATGAGACATACATTACTCATGATTTCTTGACTGACATGACTGATAAGCTGAGTATATCATACGCAACATGCATATCTGATGAATGGATAACTGATTCGTGAATGCATAACTGAGCATTATGATGAACTGAGTTTTCACAAAATGAGAATGCATATCTGAGGTATAATTACCTGACTGAACTGATATACGAAGGTAGGACTGAAATATGCAAGGGCACTTCATACCAAGCTTGTAATGAAAATCTGATACCAAGTTCATAATGGTAGTTTGAACAGGAACTGAGTAGGTTGAAGAAGAGTTGTTATGTATACTGAAAGTACTAATGAACCCATGATTATGCTAGAAGTATGTATGTATGGGAATATGCGAACATGACTGATACTGGAACATGATGCATGAATTGAATTTCGTGAACTGAACTGAGCCCCTAAATACATAGCTCACGAATGAGGTTGGGACTTTGAGGGTCAACTTATGTGTACCCTCTACTCTATACTGGATTCGTTATCCGAAGAGAAACTGAATTTAAGACATGAGAGAGTTGAGAAATTATGGGGTATCTCCCCTTGGGACACTATGTCCCTCTAAGAGCGCTCACTTTACTAAGATACTGGGGTGATGTACAGTCCATCAATGAACTAATTCATGACTGAATACCTGGGGTTCAAAGCTGGACCATGACACTGGAATTGGGCTAAACTCACAATCGCTAGGATATGTTACCTCGAAATGGTCTTATTCATGAAACTTAGGATAGTATGACTAAATGGAAAGCTGGAAAACAAACCATTGGAATTTGACTGTCTGAATGCTAAATGAAATTTCTAGTTTTACTGACAAACTCATGCCAAAAAAATCTTAAGCTAAAATGAGAGCAAGAGGTTTAACAATGCATATCATGAGTATGAGGTACCTATAACGTACCTGAATCTATTCTGGGGGAATTTCCTTGATCATGGAGAGCCTGAAGAGCATAAAACCTATTCTGATACTGACCACTAGTGGTACTGGAAGTGATGCCCTGCTGGCGTAAATTTTTTCCCTTTTGAGCCCTTACTCTACATTCCTGTAGCCTGTGGCCTGGCTTACCACATCCATAATATACCTCACTACCTGCTCTATAGATACCTAGGTGATTCCTACCACACTCTTCACAAAGTGGATAGGTAAGACTCTTGTTCTCACTACCCTAGGCCTCAGAGTCTGGAAACCTATCACTATGGTCATTCCTGAACTTGGGTACTGGTGCACTAGCTGAAGAAGGAGCTGGGACTGAAAACTTATGACTATACTGAGAACGGCTTCCACTCTCTGACTTAGGCTGAGCAAAACTGAAACTATCTATCCTTGCCCTCTTATTCTGCTTTTCCTTTATCTTAATCTTTTGCTCTTCTATCTGCTAAGCATGAGTTATAATCCTGGCTAAAGTCATGTTACTATTCAGCATGGTGGATTTGCACTCATTAACCACACTATCATTCATCCCTGACACAAACTTACTCATCTTAGCCCTATTATCTGTAACCATATGAGGAGCATATCTGGCTAATTGAGTAAACTTAAAAGAATACTATTTCACCGTCATGGTTCCCTACCTGAAGTTGATGAATTCTAACACCTTAGCTTCTCTAAGCTCTTGGGGAAAGAATCTATCTAAGAATGCAGTGACAAACTCATCCCATTCTATAGGCCCTGCATCATCTACCTTTTCTGACTTCCACTGCTTGAACCAAGTTTGAGCAACATCCTGCAACTAATATGCAGCTAGCTTAGCACTCTCAACATTAGTCGCCCCCATGATGTCAGTCACCTTTTGCACCTGAACTAGGAATTCCTGAGGGTCCTCATCTGCCTTAGACCCAAGAAAAGATGAAGGGTTCATTCAGGTGAAGTCCCGAATTTTGGCTGCAGCTGAATTGACCACTGGGTTGGATGGAACGATAGTTGATCATTCATTTTGTGCAGCAACTGACTGAGCAAGAGTAGTGAATGCAGCCCTAAACTCTGCATGAGAAACATGTTTTCCCAAAAGTTCTTTGGGCCGAGGGGCTGACAGATTTCCATTTATTCTTTTAGGAGGCATGTTCTGTAGAAGAAAGGGAGAAACGAATTAGACTGAGAGATTGACTTGAGACTATGCTCACTGGCACAACATAAATACTGAAAGAAGGGAAATTGTTTCTAAAACATCTTATAGCCTCCTGCACATAAATATGACGCACAACACACCCGTGAATAAGACTCTACTACATGCGGCTTTCAGACTTCCTAGGGCTCTATTGAACCTTAGACTCTGATACCAAGTTTGTAACACCTCAAATCAGGTACCCAAAATTCTAAACGGTGCTCATGACCCCGAAGGACCACAAGCTAACCCATGACTGATATCTGTACCTGTATACTACATAACATACTGTATAATATGAAAAACATGAACTGGAAGGCCATAAGGTTCAAAACTGAGACATAATATCTGATAAAAATATAACATCTGGTGGGGTATGAAATACCTAAAATAATTGAAATAACTAACTGAACACGATAGTATGAAAGCCTTTAAACTGTCTGAATAAGGAGTTGATGGGACATGTCCCCAACTAACTCCAACTAATAAATTAATTGATGACAAAATAAAGTAATAATCACTTCCTCAAATGATGAGGACTCACTTCTAACTCTGACTGCTGAGACTGGAATGCTACTGGTGCTTTGGAGCTCGTATCTCTAAACCTATGGTATAAAACACCATAGTGCGAATATGTCAGTACGAGTGAATATACTGGTATGCATGTGAGGTAGGCTAAATACAGGGGGTTCATATGCATAAAAAATAATAATAACAGACTCACTATCATGAGCGTGAGAATACATTCATGCAACATAATAACTGACACTGATACCGAGATAACATGATTACTGAACCTTAATACTGATAACATGAGTGACTGTATCTGACAGCCCTAATTCTGATGGAATTATCTGAGTTCCCTACTGTATCTGAGTGACTGTATCTGACAGTCCTAAAATCTGTAGAGCTATCTGAGTTCTATTATTGAGATTGAGATTAAAGCTGAGACTGTGGGAAGTAGTTATCTAACCGACATGCCCCATTCTAAGCTAATTTAGGGTCCAACCTGTAACTCCAGTTGGAAGGGTGTCAGTACCATACCACGAGTAAAGACAACTGATGTGGGGTCAGTCCTAATCTAACGGGTAACCCCTAAGATCAGTCCTATACTAGCGGGTGATCCATGAGTATGTCATTCCTTTCTAACGGGTGACATTTTATGCCTACGCTAGCTAAGTAGTTCTGGAACTTAGGGATTGCTTCTAGGAATCTCAGTCCTATATAGCGGGTGAGCCCCTATCCCTAGGCTCGCTCGGTGCTAAATCCTACTTCCATATGAAAGACACTGAACTAATTAGCTGAACTGAACATGGGCTGAGTTGACTAAATTTTCTTTGACTGATGAAATACTACAAATATCTGATCACTGACTGAGTTTATGAGATTACTAGGAATACTGAAGTATTGTGCTTTCCTGAGTCACATGACTAACTGAGTTCTATGGATCATGGCTTGGATGAGAATGTCGTGAAAACATGACACTGGCTCTAGACACAGCTATATTTTCGGGTACAAGTACCCCCAGGACTAGATAGAAGGAAACTGACAAAGCATGACTTACTTGAACACATGACTAACATCATAATCCATAATTCATTTATTAAATCATTTCATCAAACATGTGATATGCATAAAATTGTACATAAATGGGGATTTCATGATATCATACTAGTTGGACACTTTTTCTTTACATAAGCATTTAATCAAACATATGGTAAGTATAGTATATGTAGATAACATTATACAACAAGAAAAAATCATGATTTATCTCTAATTTCATCATCCAAGGGTTTTAATCATAGATTTACATGAACCTACACCTACACTAATCAATTCCACATGAAATTTATCACCAAACATAGATTAGAACTCAATTAGTCATTATCAACATGAACAACAGCAACCTAACATGAAATTCATAAAGAAAATTCATAACTTGAACTTAGAAAAGATATTCTTGGGATTTATGGATGAAAGGAGTTCATGAATGAACACTATGCAAACCTTAGTTCTTGGTTTAGCGAAGATTGATGGAGAGACTTTGTTGAACTTGAATCTTCTATGAAAAACCCTAATATGTTATTGAGAGGATTTTGAGAGAATAGAGGATATTTTGGTGTAATGGAGGCTCAAATCCATATTTTTGAGCTTATATAGGGGAGAAAAATTGAACTTTTTAACCCTAGGACATGTATTTTAATTCTTGTGAAAATTCTCATTTTTCATCCTTGGCGTGAGGTGCCACTATCGTGCCAAGTCACTAGAACTGGACAATTGAGAATCTGCATGGTGGCGCGATACGGAGCTATCGCGTTGCCACTTTGTTTGAGACCTGAAAGTTTGGCGCGATGCGCCACTATCGCGGAGCAACACTGGAAATTGAAAATTGCTATTTAAGCTGGCTCTGCAACGCGCTGATTGCTCAGGTGATACACTCTTTCCACTAAAAGGGCTTTAACTCTTCGTCCGGGTGTCGGATTTGGGCGAATTTGGTATCGATGGAAAGCTTATTCAATTTTCCACATGATAAAAAGTGAAAATCTTGAAAATAACATATGTATAAAAGTGTGTTTATTTTTAAAACAAGTCTTTAGCATTTCTGGGATGATTTTAAGCTTGGTGGAAGTACGGGGTATTACACTACTCCTCCTCAGTAGTTGGTTATCCACTTTTATTTATTTGGTTAGATGCTTGGTTTTGTTGATTGGTATCATTTTTTTTCTACTCATAATTGAATACTCCCCCATTCTTTTTTTTGGAATTTTTTTTATATTTATTGCTTTTGTTATTGGCTTATAGTATTTTAATTTTTGGTCTAGAAGATTGATTCTCATATGGTTGTAAGATTGTAATATTCCTATAAACATATTTTTTTTCGTAAAGGAAGAATGTTCTTTGAAAAATTGTAAGTTGAACCACCTTTGATGTCTAAGTCTCGCCTCTAGGGCAAGAGTTATAGATCATCTGCCAAATCATTATAGATTATGCTAGTGTCAACTCTTGCCCATGGGGCATAACTCGTTCCTTTGGGGGCTAAAAATCTTGCCTCTTGGTCAGGACTTATAAATTATCTACCAAATCATTACACACTAATCAAGTATCAATGTTTGGCCAAAGGGCATAACTTGCTCCTTTGTTGTATTAATTTTTGCCTCTGGGGCACGAGCTGTAGATCATTTGCCAAGTTATTACACACTAAGCTAGTGTCAACTCTTGTCCATAGGGCATAACTTGTTTCTTTGGGGCTTAAGTCTTGCCTCTAGGGTAAGTGTTGTAGATCATCTGCTGAATCATTGCAGAATAAACTAGTGTCAACTCTTGCCCATAGGGCACAACTTGTTATGCATCTTGCCTTCCAGACAAATCTTAAAGTGTATCCTATGGAATTATTTACATCACATCTCTAGAGGGTGTAGTCCTTTCTCGAATCCTATTAATATGATATACTTTCACACATTAATATATATAAAAATTTAACATGCCAAGTAATTTTTATAAACAATCAATAAGAAGGTATTGAGTTAAATACTTCACCACAAGTTAAAACTTTATATAAATAAGAAGTCATTCGTGATTGAAAGTCAAAAGTACTTGTTACTAACTAAAATAGGGGATCAAAAAAATCCTATTATAACTGCTATTTTAATCCAACTTCTCAGATAAAAAGTAAATTTAATCATTTTTTTATTTTTCTTTCTGTATCTTCTTGTATATGGATGAAGGATATAAGTGTAGTGACAATTTGATCTGTTATGCCTGGTTCTTTTGCATCTCAAACATCTATAATTATTTTTTGAAGATTCTGTTCTGCAAGGATATCTGGCTATTTGTCTTCTCCCAAGTAGGACCTTCGTATCTGGGAGTTTTGTGATTAGATTCTTTATACTATCTGGAACAATCCATGATGTTGTGTTTCCAACTGATAAGATTTCTCCCTAGTATGTTTGTAGCCAAGATTGTCTTGAGAAACAATGAGAACAATAGCTAGACTTGTTCATATGTCTACTGTTTATCGCTGCAATTGCATGGGTGCATGGTATCTCATCTGTTTAAAATACCAAGCATTAACAAGTCTTAATCTTCAGGTCTACAATATATTTAATTTCTTCTTCTCTTACAATAAATCTTATTGAATCAATATGGTCTACATGTAAATAAAATGATAAATAAATGACAACTTATAGTGAAACATCTAGTATATGACCAGAATCAGCCATACAGAGCAATCAACAATACATAGGGGACGAATCTTGAGGCAACCAAAAAAATAGCTACAATCAAGCATAGAACATCAAATCACAATCTAATATTTAACTAATCAAAAATCTAATAATAAGTGACCAATAATAAGGAGTCACAATTAACGTTTTATTTTAAAATGGAAGAAAAGGGTCAATATAGAGGATAATTAGAGTTTTAATGCTTGGCTTGGTCAGGAAAAGTGAAGGAGAAGGATCTGTCATCCAAGGAATGAGACTTCAAAGTCTGTATTATATGGAAAAAATAGAACCTTGCTCAGGAACAACAGCTGATTCAATAGTGATGCTTCTAATATATGAGCAGGAGAATCAACTCCAAATTAATCGAGATAAAATAGATATTGCATCTAACCTATGAGTAGAATTAACAATGATAATGAAATATCTAGTATATGAGCAGAATCAGCCATACAGAGCAATCAACCATACATAGGGGATGAATCTTGACGCAACTAAAAAACAGCTACAATTAAGCATACAATATCAAATCACAAATAATCACACAACTATGAGCAGAAGCAACACAACACATATTTTGAGCACGAATTTCAAGGAAATAAAAAACTAGCAATAAATCACAAATAACAGTAAACCAGTTATATATAATCTGTAATAAATAATAGTAACAGTATATTTCCCTATTATCAAAATATAATTTCAATTACTTACTTTCAATTTCAAGGCGGCTTGAATCTTATTAGTCACCTCCACTTCCACCAATGTGTAATGTCATGAAAGTTGCCTTATGCTTCCATTTTTCTTTTATAAAATCATCTTTGTAACTTGTTCTAAAGTAATCGATTGTCTCAGTATTGGCAGTTTCCTTGATTTTCTCAGTACCATATTCATGGACCCCATATTATTAGTCGTAAACATATTATACCTTTTTATTGTATGAAACGAACGAGCCCATCTTTCTAGTTTTTCTTCTTTGAAGTACTCCTCTGCAACTTTATCGACTTTTTCTATCTCATTCATGAAAGTATAAAATTTAGTGCGTTTGTATGTTGTTGCTGCATTGTAGAAGAGTGATAAAATCACATCTGAGAAGTATCTTTTTCTTAAATTCTTCTCTATGTGATAGATGCATATCCTATGCTGACACTCTGGATAGACATTTTAATAGCTGGGTGATGATATGATAGAATAGACAATTATTCACATACCCCAATTATATTTCTTAACTGATTGAAGAACCTGTTATAAGATTCATTATTTTCTGAGTCTGCAATTCTAAACGCCAAAGGAAATATATTATTGTTTTCATCCTTTGACACTTTTATCATGAGGACACCATGATATTTTGACTTCAAAAATATTGCATCTACCATTATTACTGGTCTACAGTTAGTCCATCCAATGATTGAAGCGCCATAAACAAATAATAGATATTAAAGTTGAGCAAAAGAATATTAGTAACAATTTGCATTTGATATTTATAATAACAGTACAATAATTTTCTAAACTAAGTCCTTCCCATGAGACAAGAGTTGCATATATGTTAATAATCTAATCAGTGCAATATAAAGAATAAACTTTTGCCTCTTGGGAAAAAGTTTTCAACTTCAATAGTATTGCATTTGTACAATAATTTTCTAAACTAAGACTTGCCCATGAGGCAAGAGTTGCATAGATTTTAATAATCTAATCAGTTCAATTAGAGAATAAACTTTTGCCTCATGGGCAAAACTTTTCAATTTCAGCAATTTTCTAAACTAAGTCTTGCACATGAAGAAAGAATTGGATAAATGTTAATAATCTAATCATTGCAATTAAAGAATAAACTTTTGCCTCTTGGGCAAAATTTTTCAACTTCAACAGTATAGCATTTATACAACAATTTTCTAACTATTCAGTGCAACTAAAGGATAAACTTTTGCCTCTTGGGCAAAAGTTTTCAATTTCAACAATTTTCTAAACTAAGTCTTGTCCATGAGACAAGAGTTGCATATATGTTAACAATCTAATCAGTGCAATTAAAGAATAAAATTTTGCCTCTTGGGCAAAAGTTTTCAATTTCAATAATATAGCATTTGTACAATGATTTTCTAAACTAAGTCTTGCCCATGAGGCAAGAATTGCATATATGTTAATAATCTAATCAGGGCAATTAAAGAATAAACTTTTGCCTCTTAGATAAAAGTTTTTAATTTTAATAATTTTCTAAACTAAGACTTGCCCATGAGGCAAGAGTTGCATATATGTTAATAATCTAATCAGTGCAATTAAAGAATAAACTTTCGCCTCTTGGGCAAAATTTTTCAATTTCAATAATTTTTTAAACTAAGTCTTGCCCATGAGACAAGAGTTGCATATATGTTAATAATCTAATCAGTGATTTCAACAGTATAGCATTTGTACAATAATTTTTTAAACTAAGTCTTGCCCATGAGGTAAGAGTTACATATATGTTAATAATCTAATTAGTGCAATTAAGGAATAAACTTTTGTCTCTTAGGCAAAAGTTTTCACTTTCAACTGTATAGTATTTGTACAATAATTTTCTAAACTAAGTCTTGCCCATGAGGCAAGAGTTGCATATATGTTAATAATCTAATCAGTGCAATTAAAGAATAAACTTTTGCCTCTTGGGTAAAAGTTTTCAATTTCAATAGTATAGCATTTGTACCTGTTCTCATCATCTCTTTTTATGTTTGTGAACGTGCCTGGGTTGTTTTCTTTCATCATGTGAAGATACGATGGAAACCTATTGTAGTTCTCCTCTGTAGTTCCTCTTATCACCGTATAGCATGTTGTATCGCTCACCATTTTTTGTTGTAGGATATGGTTATTCCGTATTTTCTTCTCATTTCATCTACCACGAAATTTAGTGTGATTAAGCTCTAGTATGTAGTCACATATAACTTTTGATGTTGCATTCCTGTGGTTAGACGTTATGAAATCAACCAAACAACTGTGAGCCTTTTCATATGTAGTAACCTGAAAGAGCAAAGAATCGGCAATCTTCGAGGCATGAAACTGCTACACGCAGTTGTCGTCCAAAAATAGCAGTGAATATCTTGTTTTGTTTGATTTGATAACCTTAAATTAGATGTTGTATGTAATTACAATGTTTGACATGAATGACATCATATTTTGTTTGTCAATGAAGATCGACTTGATATTTACCTCATTCAAAGAGGCATTGTGTCTTAAGAGAGTAGTCTCGATATCAAGTATCTTTTTTTTTTATCGTACCCTCTTAACCTTAGATGGCTTCCCTATTTCTTTATCTATTTAGCCTCCAATGTTGGTTCAATAACCATTAGCGCATTATTTCTATCGATATTTTCAATTGATTGTCCCATATTGTATTGCTCAATACTTATTTCTTTTTCATCCATTCCAAGCACAACCTTTGTGAAAAATGAAACAACAAAAGATTAATAATAATTTAATTTAGAATATATATCTTCAAAAAGTAAAATCATTAAAGAGTAAGGCATAGTCAATTATTGCCCATGGGGCATAACTGTTAAAGTCTTGTCTCTAGGGCAAAATTTATAGGTCATTTGCCAAATTATTATAGACTAAGGCAGTGTTAACTCTTACCTATGGGGCATAACTGTCTAAGTTTTGCCTCTAGAAAAAGAGTTACAGTCATCTTCCCAATCATTACAGACGAAGGCAGTGTTAACTCTTGCCCATGGGGCATAACTTAAAATGTATGGCAAAATCTGAAGATGCTAAAATCTTACTTGAAACTACTCAATAATACAGACTATAAAGGTGATTCTGAGAGGGTTGTTTACTTTAGAGATAGGTTGCAAGTGATACAACATAGTTTATCAACTTAATACTCTGATAGTATGGCCTTGAAAGAGAAGGATTTACTGACTATTCTTGAGTTTTGTGCCATTGGTATTACTATAAATCTTTTATGAACATTGAAAGCATTTTAGTGCACTTCTACAATACGCAACCTAGTATGCTATACATGTGTAAATTGACACTTGCTTTCTGTATAACAAAATGAGCATAAGCTACAATGAGAACATAAGCATAAGTTAAAACTCATTACTAGAGCCTCTACTAGGATAAAAAGTAGTTCATATACTAATTTAGGGCCAGCACCAATAATTTCACCCCCAACAAACACCAAAATTCGACAATGCTGGAATAATAAAAGCAAAAAACCATTTTAGTGCACTTCCACAATGGGCAACCTAGTATGTTATACATATGTACGCTTCCATAATAGGCAATCTAGTATGCTATACATGCGCGTGCAATGACCTTGCTTTATGTAAAACCAAAAGCACATACATTCTATCAAATGCAAATTGTTCATATGTAGCTGCAAAAACTGAGTGAAAGATGAAATTTTTTAATCAACAAAAAATTTGAGCAAATGCAACTTGATAATCGACAGTTGAAACTAATTAAATTAGAAAAAAATTGTCAAAGATTTTTGTCGAATCAAATGTAAAGAAAATAGAGCAAATTTTATGACTTACGAACACAGTTTGAACAAACAAGTAGCATCATCAAGTCAACAAAATCATAGCAAAAGAAAACTTGTTTATAAAAGCAAGCAAAGCTATAGAACAAAACAAATTAAGAATTATAACAAACAGAAATCTCAAAAGACAACAACAACATCATCAACATACCTAGTGTAATCCCATAAAGTGGAGTCAGGAAGAGGGTAGAGTGCAAGCAAAATTACCCCTACTGTATTTCAACTCATAGGTGGCGAGGATGTATCCAATCGACCCTCTAACTCAAGAGGAAAATAGTCCAATGCAGCCCAACAACGAAGTAAAGGAAGTATAAGGAACAACATATAGTACTAATAGAAAAGTAACTAAAACAAACCCCAATAATACCATTAGTAATATCAATGGCGCAAATCCTCATCATCTTCAAACAATTTCTCATCATCTTCTAATGCTAATTATACCACTAGTTTGAAATACTTGAATCTAATTTCTTTTACCATCTTGACCTTATACGTTTGGCCTTACCAAAAAATGATGCGATCAATATTAACTCCCATATTTACGGCCTTTCTATCCAATACCGACCCCTCCACAACTACTCAAACACAATTATAACTATAATAACGAACTCCCCAAAACCCGTTCGACACAATTCCTCAATGGAAAATATGTTACTACAATAAAAGCATAACCCGACTTTATCTTACGTTCACCTCCCTCAAAATCAAATCAATATGTTAATTATATAACGAGCTAAAATTTACCGTAATACATCAATAAGCTAAAATTTATGGCAAATTAGATGTGTTCTTACCTGAAGAAACCTTACGATGATTGTTTCATTTTGGAAGAAAGAACGATCGATGTTTTGTTTGGGAAGAAAGTGATTGTTTTGTTTTGGAAGAAAGATATATTAAGGGGTAATTTCGTCCAATAAAATATGACTTAATAAGTAAGGGCTATTTTAATAAATCCTTTTTATTTAGGGTTAAAATTTGAAAGCCACCCATATTTGAGTCTATTTTTTATATTCTCCCTATACACAATATTTCACATATTATTTATAATAAACTAATGTAGTAGAAAAATATAACAATTATTTGAATTTAATCGAAATAGATGTTGAGATCGTTCATTGCAGAAGTAGTAGGTTAATTAGACAAGATATCATTGAACTCACTAATCAAAAAGAAAAAAAAAACTTGAATAGCCTTGATAAAAAATTTGATTCCGCAGCTGTTTATGATGGTGACACTAAACAATTGTTTGATATGCGAAATAAGATGTGATATTTCAAACTTAAATTTGAGACAAAATTTATATTATGTTTAGTTGATTACATAGGATCTGACGCAGTTTCAGCTTATCTAGAGCATGACCTTATATAAAAAGTTGTGCAAGATTCAAATTAGAGTAAGATGATTAGTAGTCAACACATTCCTTATTATCAGTCCTTACTAGTAGTTGAAGTATTGCTCATATAGTTTCTCGTCTTTCAATTTCTGTTATTATATGTTATTTTGTTCTTTGATTATCATTCTAGATACCATTCTGTTACTATTTACTATTTCTTGTACTTTTATCACATTATTTTCTCGATCGTTTTAGTCATTTTTCTCTTGAGTCAAGAGTGTATCGAAAACAGCCTCTCTAATCGAGGTAGAGATAACATCTGTTTACACTTTGCACTCCCAAACCTCACTTTATATGAAATTATACTGAGTATGTTGTTGTAATCTTAATCCTGAAATATTCACATTATTCCATCTAAGTTGAATTATCTTATGTAGTCTCCCAAATAGAATAACTTAGTTTGAGGCTTCGAATTATAATTACAAAATAATTTGCAGCTCGTTAGGAATTACTGTTAGAAAACTACTTATTTGAGAAACACTTTTTTAAAATAGCTTTTTTTAAAAGTACTTCTAAAAAAAATCAATTTGTGTTTGATAAATTCATTTGAAAAGTGCTTTTGATAAACAAATTTGTGTTTGAATAATCTTTTTCAAGGAGTGCTTTTGAGTGAGAAATGACAATAAAAGGCACGTATCAATAGATATTTATTACTAAAATTATTTTATAGAGGAAATTTATTTTAATTATCTAATATAATATTTTTAATTAAATTTTTTATTTTTATTTAATTAAAAAGTACATATTTTAAAATTTTCAATCAATATCGATTAAAAAATATTAATTAATGATATAATATTTCTAGAATAATTTAAATATTACTTAAATACACCAAACAAAATAAATTCAAAATTATTCCATAAATTAAATCACTACGTATGAAAAATTCAACACAAAAATAGTTACAGGTGCTGCCAAAATATCGTTTGACATGGGAACGTGATTCATATGTCATTTATTATTAATAGTAATAAAAAAATAAAAAGTTATATATTCTTCGATCATCATTATCAATGATATTTTTTATTTTATTTAAAGAAAAAGAAGTGACGAATAAAATAAAAATATGTAAATCATTGAATGAAATAAAAAATTATGATGTAAATATAAATTATAAAATTTTAAAATCAAACTTTAATCAAATTTATAAGTTATGCTAATTAATTAATAAGTGACAAAGTTATCATAAAAAAATATATTCTACGTTTTTCCTTTTTTTTTTTAAAGGAGAAACTTTCTACTACTTCTTTAACTACTTATGCTTCTTTTACCAACACTATTATCAAACACCATTCTTTTTTTTGAAAAGTGGCTTTTTTTAAAAAAGTGCTTCTTTTCGAATGGACAATTCCAAAGCAAGCTATTAGTCGTCGTATCAAACTAGCCCTAAGGACATTTTAGCCATTTAACAAATAATTAAAAGTCGACTTGATGTGATGTGGAGTCCACGATCCACAAAATTCCACCAATAACAAGAATTCATTTTCCTGACTTTCCTCCAATTTTCAATTCATTCAAACCTATCCATTCAACGATTCCATTAAAGATACAAAAATAGTAAATTCATATCTCAATCTTAACCACGCAATCATCCTTATGCTACGGTCTACGTTCGCCTTCTAGAACCTTCTCTTCCTTTGAAAGTATATCCCCCATTTTGGCTTTATACATTTTCATTTTCATTTTCATTTGGCTTGTGGTCTGCTCGTGCCGCTTAGGGTTTAAAGTTTCGCTTTTCATATCTGCTGCTTCAGGTTCCTCTTTCATCTATCGACTTTTTATTGTTCTAGTTTATGTAGCACGATTCGGATTTCAAAATTCAAATCATTGAAGTTTGATTGTGAATTTGGGCATTCAATCCGAAAGATGCCAACATAAATTGGCATGTAGGGAATGTTTCTTTCATTTACTTTTTACGGTTGATTAAAGTTTTCAAGTTCTTTTATATGGCTGTGATGTTGGGAAATGTGTATGAATAGATGCTTTTTAACTACATCTTTATTTCTGAAATTTCTTTTTGCGTGGATTGTCATCTCCTGACAGAGGATGATCCGTGATTTTAAAGACCATATCTGATCTTCATATGAATTTATATATTACTGAAATTTGAAAGATGGACACATAAATTGGAACGAAGGAAGTATTTATTTCATTCGATTTTGTTTCTGAAATGCCTTTATGCATGGATTGTGTGTTCCTAACAGAGAATGATCCGTGATTTTAAAGACCATATCTGATCTTGATATGAATTTATATATTACTATCATTTTTTTTTAAAAATGTGTCTATATGTTTTATCGACGAATGTGAATGGATCTTTTAACTGCGATTTTAGTTTGACAGGAGATTTTAGATCTTTTAACTGCGTTTCTTTTCTGTTTTATTTTTCAACTGTATCTGATCTTGATTTTAATTTATATATTACTAACCATTTAATATACATGGATCTGCTTACACATAAATTTTATGTTCTTTTTCTGCAAATACCTGACTCTTCTTGACCTAGATATAGTATATGATTGGTTAATATCTTGATATGTATTGGATTGTGAAAGTTGGATCTTTTTGTGCTTAAATGTTATGTAGAACAATTGCTATGGGTAAGTCCTATCCCACTGTGAGCGCTGAGTACCTCAAGGCTGTTGACAAATGTAAAAGGAAACTCAGAGCTCTAATTGCCGAGAAGAATTGTGCTCCTATTATGCTCCGTCTCGCGTATGTTCTCTTCAATTATTTTCTTTGCTTCCGCATATTTCTTGCCCTCTTTCTTTTTGCAAATTTTAGACTAGCAAATTTCTTTCAAGTTGCTCATTTTACTCAAGAGAAATAATTTCTCCTTTTACCACGGCTTTTAATGCGTTAATTTGGCATTTTTTATATTAAAGATAGGCGCTATGTGTTTGAAAGTGATTGAATGATTAGTTCGACAGTGAATACAATACATTAGATCAAATGGTATAATGAATTGAATTTTCGAGAATTGTGTACAAAAGGATGTTATTACACATTTATGAATATTTGAAATAGGAAGTGTCATGTGAATTGGATCGTAGCAGTTACTTTTTTACGAGAAAAGAAAATGGAAAGTTGTTCCATGATCTTAAAGATGTTTTCTGTTGTCTCAGGTGGCACTCTGCTGGTACCTATGATGTGTGCTCCAAAACTGGAGGTCCTTTTGGTACCATGAGGTTCAGAGCTGAGCAAGCACATGGTGCAAACAATGGTATTGACATTGCTATCAGACTCTTGGAGCCCATTAGGGAGCAGTTTCCCACACTCTCCTATGCTGATTTCCATCAAGTATGTACTTTTGTATTGATCGTTATGTTGGGTAGTTTAGTACTTCTTTTATGTTTTTTTATTTTCTTAAACAAATTGTAGAACTGACTTGTTATTTACTTGTTGGTGCAGTTAGCTGGTGTTGTTGCTGTTGAAGTTACTGGAGGACCTGATGTTCCCTTTCACCCTGGCAGAGAGGTTAGTCAGAGTGTGAAGCTTTTTAGCAATTCTAATTAAATTGTAATGTCTAATGAGTAGTGCTTACTTCCAAATTTGAGGCCCGATTTATAAGGATATACTGACATGTGATACTGGGAACTTCTATCCAAATTTTATGCTTTAGGCAAAAGTCTCTTCCACTACCATTTGTGAAATACAACCCTATTGGTATTGGTTAACTAAGACTTTTGACAAAAGTCTCTGCAGCTTTAGCAAT
Source organism: Capsicum annuum (assembly GCF_002878395.1). Lineage (NCBI taxonomy): Eukaryota > Viridiplantae > Streptophyta > Magnoliopsida > Solanales > Solanaceae > Capsicum > Capsicum annuum. Next base: position 41,730,678 of record NC_061116.1, read on the forward strand.
TCTAATCGACTTGTAATGACTAATAAGTAGTGCTTACTTCCAAATTTGAGGCCTGATTTATAAGGATATACTGACATGTGATACTGGGAACTTCTTTTCAAATTTTATGCTTTTGGCAAAAGTCTCTTCCACTACTATTTGTGTAATGCAGCCCTATTGGTATTGCTTAACTAAGATGTTATGATGGGCATATGCTTCACACTACTGAAAAGGTTTATGTGTAACGAACTCCTGCATGTGAATTCTAATTTGATGATTCAGACTCGTATATTCCTTTTCCTACTTTATGTATAGAAACTTTATATTATTTATATTCCCAGTGTGTGCCATGTTCATCCCTCTTGACCCAGGGATGATAAGTCATATTCCAACTAGTTTCTAGTTATTTGTTTTCTTTTCGAAATTGGTAATTGTGAACTAGATTCTAGTTTTTGCAGTTGGTTGTTTGAGAAGTCATTCAGTTTGACATGTTTAAGTGATGCTGGCTGCTTGTGGTTTCCTTATGTGGATAATTTCCCTAATTTTTAGTTATAAAAGTGTCTCTCCGTTTATTGCGTAATTTAATTTGTACGGCTACTGTGCTCTGTTTGCAACCTGTCCTTCATTAAAATATTCATGCTGATGTATAAGTGAATTTAATCATGTCACCCTTGGAAGTTACACGTTTGGTGAAACCTAAATCTATGTTAACATTGCTTTGCCAGGACAAGCCAGAACCACCTGTTGAAGGTCGCTTGCCTGATGCCACCAAGGGTAAGTTCTTTGCTATTTGTCTTATGATAGATTGATAACTTTATAGGGCAAATTCTGATTGCAAAACATTGCATGGAGGAACATAATATTTCTTGTAATTTGCCTTCTTCTCCCAACTTTTCGATCTTCCCATTCATTCCCAATTTGCCTGCCTTGATAATCATATGTAAACCTAATGCAGGCTCTAACCACTTAAGGGACGTGTTTGTGAAACAAATGGGTCTTTCTGACAAGGATATTGTTGCACTCTCTGGTGCCCATACCTTGGTTTGTTGCCCGCTTTTACTGTTTAATCCTATTTATTGAGAGGTTCAATTCCTACATACTCATTTTCTTTATGATACTCCAGGGAAGGTGCCACAAGGAGCGTTCTGGTTTTGAGGGAGCTTGGACCACCAATCCCCTCATATTTGACAACTCATACTTTAAGTAAGATCACTAAACAGACATGTCTTTTTTAAGTTCTCCATTTGTGGAATATTTGTTCAAAAAAGGTACTCCATATTTGGAGGACTGTTATCAGTCCATTTTGTTTATAAGACATTTATTGTCAGGGAACTTCTGAGTGGGGAAAAAGAAGGGCTTTTACAGTTGCCATCAGACAAGGCTCTCCTCTCCGACCCTGCTTTCCGCCCCCTTGTTGAGAAATATGCTGCGGTTCGTAGTATAAACTGTTAACACTGTTCTTCTAACTTATAAATGCTGGCTGTGTTGACTGATGGGAGCAACTCTTTGCTTATGTCAGGATGAAGATGCCTTCTTTGCTGACTATGCTGAGGCTCACTTGAAGCTCTCTGAATTGGGGTAGGCATATAATTAATTGAAATCTTATCTGTATATCTTATTGAAGACGCATATACAATTCTGTTTAGATATTGTGTCTTACCTATCAATTTGTTTTTCAATGGCAGATTCGCTGAAGCTTAAGATGGTGATTGGAAGCGTTGGGACTGGCGGCCTATATATGTTTTTATGTTTCACTTCTGAAAACCTCACTGGAGTTGTTGGATGTTGACTTCTTTTGCTGCTCTTTATGTCATGATTTAAATTTGGCAGCTTTATTAGACTATGATAGTCACTCTTCCAACTTATTAATAATAAGTTTCTGTTTCATTTGTAGTTTATTTGCTTTTGTTAGTTTTCCATTTGGTACCTTGCAATGATTTTGCTAAACTTGGTACTTTTAAGGGGTTGTTTGATTGGAAAACAAGTTATCTCGGGATTAGCTATCTCGGGATTAGTTATCACACTCTCAAGGAGAGGGATAAGAAAAATATTATAATTTCGGAATGAGTTATTTTATGCATTTTTGTCTCAACCAAACATGAGATAAGCTCTTTTAAATTAATCTCGGGATTAGTTATACTTATTCCTCCTATCAAAGGATCTCTAAGGGTTCATTTGTTTCCACTTAATGGAGGTCTGAATCTGAATGGTTCAGGCTTCAGATCATTAAGTGCATTTATTTTTTATTAAGATTTTAACTCTTAGTAGATCTGAATGGGTCTTAATCATTCGGACAGAGAATCAAGTCTTAATAGGTTTGAAGTGGTATTCTGATGTTGAATAATATTCACTGTCACTGTATTTATAATCATCAATCACCACCTTTGTTACCGCCATCATTGTCAACCACAACCCACCCCCATCACCACCAACAACAAATATTGCTACCAACCACTATTGACAATCGTTATCACACCTATTACCTTTATTATTCTAATTATATTTAACGCCACCATCGCCGTCAAAATCACTACCATCATCAACCACTACATCCTTACTATTTACCAACTCATTTATCACAACTAGCATCACCGCTAACTACCACTATCAAACAAACATAAATATATCACTGACAAACATAAATATATATTTTTTTTCAATCAAATAATAATTTTGTTGTATTAAATTACATATTTTTCTGATATATAATTAGTTTTTTTTTATTTGAATTGTATTTTTTAATTTTATTATATATACAAATAATTTTTTTTTGTACATTCAGATATTGAAAAACAAACAGTCTTAATCATTCAGTTTTCAGATCTAAAGACAACATCTTAATTATTCAGATGTGCATTCAGATTCAGACGTCTGAATCTTAAAAAAAATAAATGCAGCCTAAGTAACCAACGAACGTTGGAGCTCTAGACTTCTCCAACTTATCCCCTAATGAGCCTGTGAGATCAGCCCTGGATCAGAATTAATAATGGAGCTTGCCTAGAATTTAGACAATGACAAGGATAGGACATCCTTACTGCAACTTGCTTAGAATGTAGATATTGGCAAGGATAGAACGTTCCTGGTCAGTTCATTTGTCTAACCAAGTATTTTTCTTGCTTGTCATAATTTACCCTCCTTTACGTAGAACAAAGTCGGGAACCTAAATGGTGTGTGAATAGAGTATTGATCGAAATGAAGTGCAAAATTGTAATTGACAAAAATTAGGTACAGTTTTCTAATTTGTGCGCTATTTAAGTCATTTTAACGGATTACCTTTAGAGACCGTTATGGTCACTAAACTTGTATGGTGCGTTAAATTAATGTGCTATGTGAAGTAAATTTTGGGCCCCATCTTTTTTCCTCCTTCCCCTTTGGTCCTCCCACCATTTTTTTTGAAAGGAGCGATTAGAGAAAATAACCTATGTTTTAGTAAAATGAGTGTTTTTAATCTTATTTTTAAAATTACAATTCATACCTTCTTTTCTTGTTCTCTTTTCTTTTTAATTCTTTTTTTCTATTTTTAGCCTTTACTTCTCTTTATTTTTTCTTTTTTCATTTTTTCCTTTTTTGTTTCTTTTTCTTTCTTCTATCTCTAATCTCTACTTATCTTTTTCCCTTCTTTTTTCTTTTTTCTTTTTTTCCTTTTTAGTTTTCTTCTTTTTTCTTTTTTTTCTTTCTTATTTTTTTTCCTTTTTTAGTTGTATTATATATTTTATATTTTTTTTGTTCTGCTAATTGCATATGCCTCAAATTTCAAGTTTTATTTACTGTCTTTGACTTTTGTTTGATGAAGTGTGAGGTTCGGTGAGATTCTGATAATCAAGATAAAAATAGACTCCACTCCGGCGAGATTCTACTCAACTGCTCCATCGTTCGTCTTTGGTCAGATCCAAACTACCGGCGACTCTCTTGTTCACTTGGGGGTCAACGCCACCTCAATCCGCCGCAATCGGCCACTTCGATGGAACAAAATTAGCAAAATTTTCAAAACCACCACCAACCGGAGACCCAGATTCTAATTCCTCTTCCATCTTCTCCGGTGGAATATTAATAGTATTAAACTCACACAGTGATTATTGTAGATGGTCTTTCTTCACTCCAGAGGATGTTTTCTTTGTTCCCACACAGACATCTCTATCGGTGACTTTTACTCTGCCGACGACTCCTTCTCTCGCCGCTGCAGTTTCGGTGCCCAATTTTTGGCAATATCACTCTGGAGATATCTTTTTTCTTTCTTTCTAACCTCTTGTAGGTACTATAAGTTTGGATCTGGAACACTTCTCAAGCGTTGACAATACGATTTTGGTGATCAATTTTTGCTGCAAATTGTCGAAATTCGACGACCAAGCAAATCGATCCATCTTCGATCAGGTGCACTAGCTCCATTTCTTCTAATCGTGTGTATAACTTTCTTGATTCTAGTGGCTGTTACTGGCTGTCTTATTTACTACTCCTATTTCGATCCCTTTTTCTTTGTGTCTTAGCTGAATATCTTGTTTATGGATGACAATTTACTTGTTTATTTCTATATTTTTGATAGTAGTATTTTACTTGTTAATTCTACTTGCGTTTTAATCATTTTGTTGTTCTTAGTAGTTCTGTAGTGTGGGCTTGATAGTAGTTTTTTTGATTTGCATTGTTGTCTAGGCTTTGTGCTCTTAGTGTTATTGGTAGGTACAGTCTTTGATAGCTGTGGTTGATGGTGTTGGCTTATGGTCATGTCTTCGGGCAAAACTTGGTTAGAAATAAAACTAAAGAAACTTAGAATATAAAATGTGAGCCTATGGGTGAGTTGTACGGATTGATGATGTGGTAGTCTTTGGTTGGTTGAAATTTGAAAAAAAATTATTTCTTTCAATTTGGATGTGATCAATCTTCAATTTAGAAGAGTGGGAATCAACTATAGGGGAAAAAACACCAAGACCTGCAGCCTTTTTCAAATTCAAAAAATTTGACTTTCCTTTGCCTCTTTTTGTTAAGACAACTTTTTGAAAGCCTTTTGGCTTATTTTCTCTTTTGTATGTCTTAGAATATGGGGTGGTGGACTAGGAAGGGGGCAGGGGCAAGGGGCAGGAAGGGTAAAGGGGCTAAGGGTGATTATAAGTTGAGAGTCGGGTCGTGGAGCATAGGATCTTTATCAGAGAAGTCATTAGAGCTCGTGAAAATTCTTAAAAAAAGGTGAATTAATATAACTTGTCTCCAAGAAACCAAATGGGTAGGTACTAAGGAGAGGGTAGTAGATGGTTATAACTTGTGGTACTCAGAAAGCGTGAGGAGCAAGAATGATGTATGTATTCTAGTAGATGATGAGCTTAGGAAGCAAGTAGTAGAGGTTAAGAGGGTCAACGATAGGATAGTGTCAATTAAGCTAGTTATTGGAGGGTATTCTTGGAATATTTTAGTGTGTATGCACCGCATGTAGGCTTAGATGATGAAGAGGAAGAAGAGATTTTGAGAGAATTTGGACGAGATGGTGAGGGGTGTCCCCTGTAATGAAAAACTTTTCATATGAGGGGATTTCAATGGACACATAAGGTTTTCTTTGAAGGATTATGATGCTGTGCATAGAGGCTATGGGTTCAATATAAGGAATGTTAAAGGAGTAATAATTTTGAATTTTGCTCGGGTGTTTGGATTGGTGGTAGTTAATACAAACTTCCCCAAGAAGGAGGTTCACTTGGTTACCTTCCATAATTCGGTGCCAAGACTCAGATTGACTTCATGATCCTTAGAAAAAGAGATATGGGTATTTTTAAGGACTATATGGTTTACCGAATGAGAGTCTTTTGATCCAGCATATGCTTTTGGTGATGGACTTGGAGATCATAAAGGAGCGAATGAGAAGTGATATGGGGGATTAGTCGAGGACTATGTTATGATGATTAAGGATATTTATGATGGAGTGAAGACTTGGGTTAGGACTGGGAGAGGGGACTCAGAGCACTTTCCCATCTTGATGGGGTTACATAAAGGATCGACGCTTAACTCGTTTCTTTTTGCCTTCGTGATGGATGTTTTGGTGCGACACATTCAAGTCGAGGTGATGATGTAGTCTTAATTGATGAGACACATAGTGAAGTTATTTCTAAATTGGAGGTTCGGAGGCAAACCCTTGAGTCTAAATATTTTAGGTTAAGTAGGACTAAGATTGAATATTTGAAGTATAAGTTCAGTGAGGTATCTCATGAGTCCTATGTGGCCGTTAAGCTTGACACTCATTCTATCAGTAAGAGAGATAGTTTTAAGTATCTGGAGTCTATGATTAAAGAGAATGGAGAGTTTGGCAATGATGTTACTCATCAGATTGAGGTTGGGTGGATGAAATGGAGGATCGCCTCCGGAATCTTATGCGAAAAAAAGGCACCTCTCAAATATAAAGGTAAGTTCTATAGAGTGATGGTTAGACCGGTTTTATTGCATGAGGCAGAGTGTTGACATGTTAAGAAGGCCCACATCCAGAAGATGAAGGTGACAGAGATGAGAATGCTTTGATGGATGTGTGGGTGCACTAGAAAAGATATGATTAGAAATAGGGTTATTCGAGATAAGGTGGAAGTTGCTTCGGTGGAAGCCAAAATGAGGGAAGCAAGGTAGAGATGGTTCAGTCATGTGATAAGGAGGAACACGGATGCCCCGATGTAAAGGTGTGAGAGGTTGGCTAGAGATGGTTTCAAGAGAGGTAGAGGTAGACCAAAGAAATATTGGAGGAAGATAATTAAACATGACATGGAGCAGCTCCAGCTTTCCAAGGACATGACCCTGGATAGAAAGTTGTGAATGAGGTGGATTAGGGTAGAAGATTAGTCTGAGTTTAGGATATTGTATCTTTTGGTGTGTTACTTAGAGTATCTTGTTTATGGTATTATGAATTTATTAATTTCTATTGTATCTTGTTCTTTTACTATTCCTTATCTAGATTGTTTTATTTTGAGCCCGGGGTGTATAAGAGACAACCTCTCTATCTTACATTTGAGGTAGTGGTATGGACTGCGTACACTTACGCTCCTTAGACCCTACTTGGTGAGAATATACTATATATGTTGTTTTTGTATCTTTTTGTACTTTTGAAAAATATAGCTACATTGAGTACAAGCCATAAATGATGACGGAAACATCATTAACGCACATTGTATTTGCATTCACCATTATTTTTTTAATTTTTTTTCTATTTATGTTTTTTGCCGTTCATTTTTCTCTCTTCTATCTCTAACTTCCATTTTTTTTTTTGATCTTTTTTCTTTTCATTTTTTTCTTTCTCGATTTTTTTTTCTATTTCTTGTTTTTTCCCTTTTTTTTCTTTTCGACTTCATTTTTTTCATTTTTTCTCATTTTTTTTCATTTTTTTTCATTGTTTTTCATTTCTTTCTTTTCACTTTTCTTCTCTCTTCTCTATCTTTAGCTTTTATTTCTCATTCTTCTTCTTTTTTCTTTTATAGTTTTTTTTTGTATTTTTTGTCTTTCTCATTTTTTTCTATTATATGTTTTTTTTTTTATATTTTTGAAAAATATGACTACGTCGAGTACATGCCATGAATGATAACAAAAATATCGCATTGCTTATTACATTTATATTCACACCATCATTATATTTTTATATTCGTTGATGTAACTGTATTTATATTTGTATTTTATAGTTCACACTTATATTTGTATTTTATAGTCTGCACTTTTATTTGTGTTTTATAGTTTACACCATCATTTATAGTTTATACAATTTAACCTTGTATTTTAAAGAACTGTGTTGTATTTTTATTTTATAGTTGATTGCATATTGTTACTGTTACGATCATTTTGAAAAGTCAAAAACTTCCATAACTTCGAGACCAAAGAGTTTATTTGATTTTATTTGAAAAAATAATTTAGAGTCACCACTTTATTTTTAGGAAATTAAGAAAAATTATTTAAACAAAGGTAATTTTAAAAACCCTTTTATTAAAAATCAGAGTCTAGATAAAAGTTCAATTTAAATTTGAAAGACGGTGTCACGCACTTTTAAAAATTTACAAAGTGTTGTTTCCGACGAATTAAACTTATTTGGCTAATTTGAAAAATTCTTAAAGTTATGAAAATCTTATAGGTGCAGCTTGTTTTGAAAATTTATTTAACACATGAATTTACTTATTTTGAATTGTGAAAACAATGTCAAAATTTAGAAAAAAATCTAACTCAACTTATTTATCCAAGCCAAGCTTTGAGTTAAATAGTTAATCCGGTTATAAACGTGGATTTAAACTACTTAATAACTATGAAGAGATATGAATTTTTTTCCAAGTTATTCCACTAACTTAAATTGCCTAAATAAAATAAATTTGATAAGTGTTATGCGAATAAACTACTAAAATAATTTTCATAGTTGAAGAGGTATTTAACAAAGATTCGAGTAACTCCATTGAGATTCAATTAAGTTTAAAAGAAAGTAATAAATATTTAAACAATGAAATAACTATAAAGAATAAAGAAATGGAAAGAAATCAAAATTGAGCCCAAGTTGCTCTTTCTCGTGTAACTGATGCTATGTGCCACTATTATGAACTTTTAAGTCCATTTCTTGTTCTATTGCTATTGGAATTTTTAGGCTGTCAGCCTTATATCTGCTTTCATTTTTCATGGGCTTAGCTGAGGTTGACTCGAAGATGAACAAATAGAAAGAAAGGGGGAGTTCAATTAGACTCATTGAGTATCACGTGGACAGAAACAAGTGAAAGAAATTAGCATTCAACTAATACTACTTACATACTTCAAAGAATCAATTATCATTAATAAATTTCTTGATAGCATGTTCACTATGGACATAATCAAGCAATTGAACCTTTAAACTAAAGCTGAACACATGTATCATAGGAGAGAAAGAAATTAGTATTTTATTAATGAAATAATTTTCCAAGTGAACATTTTTAGTGTTAAATGAACACAATGACACAAAACACATTATAATGGCCATGTAAAATTCTTGAATGCTCCAAACCATCAAGCCATTGAGAAGAAAACTTAAAAGGTAAGATGTAATTTTCAAAAGTAATGATCAACCATAAGAGAAGACTGTTGTTGACGTAAAACAAGTGGAAACATGGCGTATCATATTTCAACACCCAGTAAAGAAAAGAACTAACAAAAACCAAGCTTAGTGAAGAAAATCTCAACTCTAGAATTCATCGAAAGTAACTAAATAGTTCAAATAACACATAAAACAGATTGTCTTTTCATGAACAGGGAAGAGCAAAATATAAAGAAAATTAACGTATCCTTATTCTTAAACTACCTCAAAAATTTGAGAATGTAAAATTGGACATGAGTAATATTATAAAAGAAAGAAAGGAAGATCATGTAAGCATAAAACGGATTATATAAACTTAAACAATCTTATACATAAACAATCCTATCCATAATCCTTTGTATTATTCAGGAACGTTGAACTTAATGATTTTCACATACACATAATAACAGTAATTCAATAAAGAATTACTTACCTGAATTCTCCATGGTTTTAGCGAAAGCAAAAGCGTAATAGCAGAAACACTGAATTGTTTCTCTCTCTTTACCTTACTTTCAGAATAATTGTGATGGAGCTTATTCTTCTTTTAGCAGAGAAAGAACCCCTTTTATAATGGGAATAGTCAGTTATGTTTTCACGTTCCATCAACGTGATTGGTGGATACAATCATTATCTTACTAGGAGTTAGAAATTGTGGATACAATCCTACTAGGAGTCAGTAATTATCCTACTAGGTAAATTTTCATATAGATTAAGGATTTAACTTATTCAATTATTATTAAACCAATAAATAAATTAATTATGTGAGCCATAGAAATTTGCAGATCAATCTACTTAAAATAATTTATTGTTTAAGCAAAAGAACATGCGAACAAATGGTGGTTCCTCCCCTTTTAATTTATACCGAAATGGAAAGAAAGTTAATCCTAATGGCAGGAAAGGAGTTGAGGCTAAATGAAGCATAATCTTTTAGAAGGGCACGACTAAGAATTTGAAGCACTTGAAAGTTGATTGTAGTCTATCAACTGGAACATATGCTAACCATTCAAACTATATTCACTTTCCCAAATATCTCATTGATCGTTGTTATTGATATGAAACTAAAAAAAATATAAAGTCTCTTTAAGACGAGTAAACATTAAAGAATTGCCAAATAGCTGATCATATAAACATAAGATGATAAACATAAATTGTATTATAGGGAAGATTATAACAATAGATTTCAACTCTTTAAACAAAAATACAATAAATAAAACATTAAATAGCATGAGACACTACCTTTTTTTTTTGGTCCAGGAACTTGAGACAATAAACTTTCCTTGGATCGCCTTCCACTACACCAAGAGACAAACTTGATTTCTCGCTGAAAATCCGTGCTGCCAAGGGTCTTAGAAGATTTTTGGCACTAACAAAAATCTTCCTTTTGCAAAATCCCTTACTTATTTTAGGATTCTTGCTGGACAATAACCATTAACCACATAAATAAAATTGTTAAAGTAAAGAAGTTTTGATGATTGACGTGTGTGAATAAAATATGTTATTCCTGCTGGTCTTCACATATGAAGAACACTGAAGTGGATGCAAGGCTGATGATTACATAATGCGTAAAGTCAGGAGTGGATAAGAAAGAAAATTCAGATATGCTTTCAACATTTATCAAGTCCAAAAAAGAGGTTGAAAGGAAGATAAACATAACACTTAAAAATTGAGCAAATAAAGGAGTCCTACCCAATCAAGGAGATATAATGCAACAAGGAGTGTAACTAATTGATAGAGTCCTATTAAAGATAGAAGATCACATTTTAGAGTTGGCTTAAATAGAAGAAATATTTTTCAAAGAAGTTCACTCAATCACTAATAAGAAAAGCATCAATCAGCAAATTCGTTCACTAGTTTGAAGAAAAACCTATCCCTTTATTTAGTAAGTCATAAACTTTGTGGAATAGGTTGGTTCTTTGAGTTGTAATGATATGTAATTCTAGTCTTAGTGAAATATAAACTGAGTTAGGAGTTGTGTCTTCAAGTTAGGGAACTCGAAGACTTGTGAACACTTATCTTGGAAAGATTTGTGTTTTTGTAGAAATAGGAGTTAGAGTTTAATTACTAGTTTACAAGAGTCTTGTAATTTGTTGATTGTTGAGGCTCAAGAGTTTTAGTAAAGTTGGGGTTAAATCCTGAAGAGGTACAGATCATGGTTTTTTACACCTTTCTTGAGTTGGGTATTTTCCATGTAAAAATACTGTTTTCCTATTTACTTTACTTAAGTGAACCACGTTAGCTAACTTGTTCCACTGATAGGCAACAATTAAAGTAAAACATTAAAATCAGTAGGGTACACACTCTGACAAGTGTTATCAAAGTGAGGTTGTCTTAAATAATGTTAGCACCTAAGAAAAGATCATTATGATAAATTTCGCACCTCTTACTGGTCACAGTGAAGGTCAGTCAACTACTAGACCTCCACTATTTGATGGTTCTCACTTTATTTGGTGGAAAGTTAGGATGGAAATATTCATTCAAGTGGAAGACTATGAATTATGGGATAGGATCACTGATGGTCCTACTATTCCAATAAAGCTGGTTGATGGTAAACAGGTCAAGAAAGTAAGAAGTAAGTTTACTCCTGATGACTTAATAGCATTAAAGAAAAATGCTAAGGACAAGAATATCTTGGTCTGTGGATTAGGTCCAGCTGAATACAGTAAAGTATCAAACTGTATCACTTCTTAGCAAATTTAGGATGCTTTAGTCAATGCTCATGAGGGTACCTCTCAAGTCAGGAAGTTTAGAATTTCCCTTCTCTTTACTGAATACGAAACTTTTAAGATGAAGGAGAATGAATTACTTTATGAAATGATGATCAGGCTTACTGCTCTAACAAATAAATTAACCTCCTTGGGAATAGACATTCCTATGAAAGAACAAGTTAAAAAGGTGTTAAGAGTATTACCTATGTCTAAATGGGATGTTAAAGTCACTGCCATTAGGAAAGTAAATGATCTCGCTCAAATGACATTAAATGAACTGGTAGGTAATCTGAAGACCCATGAAATGAAAATTGATTGGATCAAGAAAGAAGAGATAGCTCCTAAGAGAACCTTGGCATTGAAGGCATCATACAGTGATGAAGAAGTTGAACTTGATAAAGAACAAATTGCCTTTATAACTAAGAACTTTAGCAAGTTCTTTAAAAAGAAGAAAGGAATAGGTAGCAAGAAATATTCCAATTACAGTCCAAATAGATGCTACAAGTATGGTAAGAATGATCATCAAATTAGAGACTGACCTATATGGTAAATAGAGTGGAAGAAGGAAAGAGATGAAAAAGAATTAAAAGAAAAGGCTAAGAAGATGGAGGAGTATACTATGGTAGCCACTTGGGGATTCAATTTAGATAAGTCAGAAGATGAAGAAATTGATGAGACTGCACTCATGGCCATTGGAGATTCAGACTTGGAAGAAAAGGATGGAAGTTCTGAGGTAAGCATTCTCGAACATAAAGAAAAACTACACTTATTTTCTAAAACTAAACTTATGTCCTTTATAAGTGCTCTAATTGATGATTTCAAAAAATTGACTCCTGATAGGGATGAGTTATTCAGCAACCTTGCAAGCCTCAAGTTTGACTTCATTGATTTAGAAGCTTGGAAGAATACTGTTGAAAAAGAAAACAACACTCTTAAGGAACAGGTTGTACAACTTAATTCTTTAAATGTCATACTCAAAACTAAAGTACTAAAACTGGCACTCATTGAAAAAGGAAAAAAAGGGCAAAAGTAAGGAACAAGAAAAGTTTGAGCTTAAGTTAATCAAGTATAAATAAGAGTGCTGTGATGCAAAAGAAAAAAATAAATAATTTGAGTCAAGAAATTATCAAACTAAAGCTTGATCTTGAGAGAGAAAATAGGTGGATAAATTCTTCAAGAATTGTTCACAAACTAAGTAAGAAAAGTCACAATGAAAAAGTTGGGCTAGGTTTTTACAAAAGCCTTGACATTACTCAAGATTTGTGCTACATATGTGGCAATTTAGGTCATCCAACTACTGAATGTCGTGTTACTACTAAAAGATAGTCTAGGAGTATAAATTTGGCAAATAAACCAGCTCAAACCAATATAAGGAAAACAAAAAATATGAAAAGAAATAGGTTGTGCAACCTGCTACTTGCATGGACTAGAAGAAATCTGATTCATCCTTTTACTCATAAAAAAGGGCCCAAGCTTGTCTGGGTTCCTAAATCTAACCCCTAATTTACTTTTGCAGGTGAGTGAATGAAAGAAAAAAGCATTGGTTCCAGGATAGTGCATACTTAAAACACATGATTGGTGATAAAGAAAAATTCCTTTCACTCTCCAAAATAAGTAGGAGTGGAGTTTCATTTGGTGATGGAAAAAGGGAATCGTTATAGGAGTTAGAAAGATTGGTACATCTGAGTCAAGGGCATTGGAGGATTTTTACCTTGTGGAAGGACTGAAGCACACTCTACTCAGCATATCACAACTGTGTGATAAAGGTAACAAAGTTATTTTTACTTTTGAAGGAGTCAAACTCAAAAGTATAGACACCAAATAGGTTGTACTCACTACAAGAGGACATAGGAATGTGTACAAAGCTAATATAATGACAATGACAGGAACAAAGATGTCCTGTTTAAGTGCTTTAGAAAATAATCCCCTCCTTTGGCATATGAGACTTGGACATGCAAGTCTGAAATAATTAAACAAACTCTCTTCCAAGGATATGGTACTGGGCTTGCCCAAAACCAAATTCAAGGTAGAAAAATTTATAGTGCTGGTGTAAGGGGGAAGAAGGTAAAATCTTCTTTCAAGTCAAGAACCATGTAAGTACAAGTAAGTGCCTTGACTTGATCCATATGAATCTGTGTAGGCCAATGAGACTGCAAAACAGATGTGGAAAATGGTATGTTTTTGTGATTGTTGATGATTATTTCATATTTACCTAGACATTGTTTCTAGCTTCCAAAGTAGATTCTTTTGATGTCTTTGCTATTTTCGTTAAGAAAATTGAAAAGAATTAGACACTTTCCTAATTTCCATAAGATCTGACCATGGTACAGAATTTGAAAATGTCAAGGTTTTAGAATTTTGTTCTGCAAATGGTATTGATCACAATTTCTCTATTCTCAGAGCACCTCAACAGAATGGAGTAGTAGAAAGGAAAAATAGGACTTTGGAAGATATGGCTAGAACAATGATGCTGCGGGAATTCTTGCTAAAAACCTTTGGGCTTAGGCAATTAGTACTGCTGCATATATCATAAATAGATGCATGATCAAACCTATTCTAGATAAGACTTCCTATGAATTACTAAAAGTAAAAAAACCAAATATTTATCATTTTAGAACTTTTGGTTGCAAATATTTCATTCATAATAATGAAAAAGATCAATTGGGAAAATTTGATGATAAGAGTGATGAGGGAATCTTCTTAGGATACTTACATCATAGTAAGGCATATAATGTTGTAAACAAGAGAACAAGTTGTGTTGAAGAAAGTGTGCATGTAGTTTTTGATGAATGTTATACCAAGACTAACTTATAGAAAGGGAGTGATTCAGAGGAATAGGTTACTCAACATGATCTATCCACTGGAGTTACAAAACATGGAGGTACCACGATAGGGGGAACTAATTTTGGAGGTACATTGATAGGGGGAACTGAAACACCAACTACCCTAGCTCAGAACTACTACAGTTATTCTAGTAGCTTACTAGAATTGGTCTCAAAAGGATACAAGTATCAAGGATCACATATTATTGAAAATGTAGTCACTAATCTTACATCTGGGATCACCACAAGATCTGGGTTGAGAAAAATATGTTTTTTCAAAGAATTCTTATCAGAAATTAAGCCAAAGAAAGTGATTGAAGCACTTCTTGATGCTGATTGGATCATAGCCATGCAAGAAGAGTTAAATAAGTTTGAAAAAAGAAAAGTATGGAACTTAGTTCCTCTTCCAAAAAAAAGAATAGTGATTGGAACTAAGTGGGTTTATAGAAACAAGGTTTATGAGTATGGAACAGTTATAAGGAACAAGGCAAGATTGGTGGTCCAAGGATACAATCAAGGAGAAGGGATAGACTTTGATGAGACCTTTGCTACTGTTGCTATAATTGAAGCAATAAGGCTTTTTGTAGATTTTGCAACTTATATGGAGTTCATCCTCTATCAAATGGATTTTAAGAGTGCTTTTTTGAATGGAATTCAAAAAGAAAAAGTGTATGTCAAGCAACTACTAGGTTTCTAAAGTAAGGAGTTCCCTGATTATATGTACAGGCTTGCCAAGGCTTTGTATGGACTAAATCAAGCTCCAAGAGCTTGGTATGAAAGATTGTCAAAATTTCGTCTGGAGCATGATCATACTAGAGGTAAAATTGACAATACTTTTTTCTTGAAAACTAATGGAAAATATCTGTTGGTTGTGCAAGTGTATGTTGATGACATTATTTTTGTCTCCATAAACATAAAATTGACATATGACACATGACACATGACTTTCCAAAACTCATGAATTATGAATTTGAGATGAGTATGATGGGGGAGATAAATTATTTCTTAGGATTTCAAATCAAACAAACAACATCTGGAACTATGATCTATCAACAGAATTATGTCAAGGAACTTCTCAAAAGATTTTCCATGGAAGAGGCAAAAGAGATCAGTACTCCAATAGCCACTACCACAAAACTAGTTATGGATGAAATAGGTCCTAATGTGGAGCAAAAGCTATACAAAGGGATGATAGGATCATTATGTATCTTACAGCAAGAAGACCTGGTTTTCCATTTTCCCTTAACTTAGCTTATTATCTCACATTTTATTATATTTATATTATGATATGGCTCAATCGGTCGATGATACTTACTAAGTACCCATTGCTTTGATACTCATACTACAGTTTTGTATCCTTTTCTGCTGTAGATTTAAATACTAGTTGTTGTCGTTGACACTGTGTTGGTGCATGTTAGAGTTCAGAGATAAGGTAAGCTCTCAAAGCTAGAGTTGACCTTTTCTGCTTCCTTAATTTTTGGCTAGTCTTTCTATTTTGAAACTATTCTATATTTTACATTAGTAGTACTCTTATTCTTTTGCTACATGGTTCTTGTACCGACCTTACTAGGTCGTGGGATGTTATTACTTTTTTTCATTATTCCTCTTTAGTTATATTACTATCCTTATTTTTTATGGCTTGTATTTTATTTACTTGCATAATTCCAATATTTATGCCATTTTTCACCAACTAGTCCATTACTTATAGTTTCGAGCTATAGTTTGGCTTACCTATTAGTGGGGTAAAGTAGGTAACATCATGACTCATGAAGTTAGGTCGGGACAAATTGGTATCAGAGCTTAGGTTCACCAATATTATTAGTACAAGAGCAAGTGACTAGTAAAGTTTTGCAGATCAAAACGATAACTTCCATTTCTTATCTTTCAGAGGCTATAGGAAATTCTTAGGAGATCTTTATTTTCTTCACTCATTTCATGCTAAGAGTCTATGTTGGTTTCTAAGATTTATTTACTTTTACTTTTTCATAAATGGCTAGGGTACGAGCTATTGATATGAGAGATAAGGACCTTGAGTCTGTGACTAGGGATCTTATTAGAGGATATGGATGACCTAGAGGTTGAGGTCAGATAAGAGTTGCATCCCTAACTAGAGATCAATATAGAGATCCTTCACCAGAACTTATTTTTGCTCTCACACCAGAGATTTCCTCACTCCAGCAAGTGGTGGTCTAGAAGGTATCCCAGGCTACACTAAGGTTTATTTATTCCTTATTTCATAGAGATTCTCTAGTTTAACTTTTAGGTTTTGTTGGTCGTGCACTATCTGATGGTTCTCAGTTTGTTTATCAGAGTGGTACCAAAATAGGGGCACAACCTATAACTGCAACTCCTAGAGTTAAGATCCCTTCAGTGCTAGTAGTTGCTTAACCAATAGTTGCCCAACCTGCTATGTTTATTGAGAAGGAAAATATATCGGGTAGATTTTTGTGATTGGCTTGGCATATGTTTTTTAATGCATTGGGTGAGGATGTGTATGAGTTCTTGATTACTTTTAAGGATAAGCTTCATAATTTAGGCCTAGTGGAGACTTATGGGGTTAACTATACTAATTTTTAGTTGAATTTGGTAGCTCAACATTTGTGGAGAGGTTATCTTGATTCCACGCCAGCTGGATCTCCCCTGTTGACATGGACTCAGTTCCCTAAGGTTTTGTTGAAGAAGTATATGATTCATATCCTTAGAGAGAACCTAAGAAATTAGTTCTCAAGATTAGAGCAGGGGTCTATGAGTGTCTTAATGTATGAGGCTTGATTTCATGAGTTTTCCAATCATGCTACATTTATCTTATCTATCGAGTATGCAGAATTATTATTTTGTTCGGGGATTGAGACTTTCTATTTATATGGATACACATAGTTTGGTTGTCATCGACATGTCTTTGATTAAGGTTTTTTTATCATGCTAAAATTTTAGAGGTAATGCATCGTGAGGACCAAGTGGGCAGTGATAAGAGGCCACACTATCAAGATAGTTTTAATAGGAGCCAGAGCAGCTCACAGTTCAAAGGCAAAGTTTCTTAGGGTAGGACCCTCTACGCTAGTCTTATTAGTATCAGGGTTAGTCTAACAGACGTGTTCTTTCTTCACTTTAACTTACTAATAGAGGTTAGCCCAGTTATAGTGATCATCCTGACTCGAGTAGTGGTCAGCCTTTGAGAGAGGCATATTTTATTTCTTTTAGCCAAGGTGGTTATTCCAGTTCAGTTGGATCTTTTGGATATAGTGCAATGCCTGGGGTGTGTTTTGAATTTGGGGCCTTTGGCCTATTTTCTAGAGAGTGACGTACCTATAGAGAAGAGTGTTCCACCAATCAGGGTAGTGCTGGCCCTAACTAGAGATGGTATATAGGATTATCAGGGTGGTCCCCAGGGTTCTTATGGAGGTACTCAAGAAGGTAGTACAGGTGATTGGTCAGATGCCTAGTTAGGTGGAGGGCGAGGTTATTTATATATTGTACCTAGTGGATTGGAGGCAAAGTTTTCAGATGCTGTTATTATAGGTAGGATCTCAGTGTGCCATTAGCCAGCTCTTACTTTATTTGATTTGGGATCAACTTATTCTTATGTGGCTTCTTATCATACACCCTGATTAGAGTTTTTTTTGGGATTCTTTGTCTAATCCATTATGTGTATCTACTACCATGGGTGATTTTTTAGTAGTGGATCGGGTTTATATATCATATATTGTGACAGTTTGAGAGTTTGATACTTAGGATGATCTTATTGTGTTAGATGTGGTGGATTTTGATGTAATTCTGGGCATGGACTAGTTATCCCCTATTATGCGGTCTTATTTATTTTGCCAAGACCATTACCTTAGCCATTCTCGGTATACTCCTATCTTTTTTATAAAGAAAAAGAATGGTTTCTTTCTCTGTGTATTGATTATAGTATCTTAATAAGGTGATAGTGATGAATAGGTATCCTATGCCTCGTATTAATCATTTGTTTGACAAACTTCAGGCAGCAAGGGTGTTCTCTAATATTGAGTTGAGATCTAGTTACCATCAATTGAGGATTCGAGCTGAGGACATCCCAAAGACAGCCTTCAGGACTTACTATAGCCATTATGAGTTCCTGGTGATTTCTGTTAGGTTGACCAATACGCCAGCTGTGTTCTTGAATTTCATGAACAACGTGTCTAGACTTTATTTAGACTTCTTCATTATTGAATTTATTGAGGACATTATTGTGTATTCGAGGAGTAGGGAGGAGTATATGCACAATTTGAAGATTGTGCTTCAGACTTATAGTTCATAGGCTTTTTGCCAAATTCTCAGAGTGCGAGTTTTGGCTCAAGTTGCTGATATTCTTAAGACATGTGGTGTCTAAGGATGAGATTATGGTGGACCTAATGAAGATTGAGGTAATTCATGATTGGACTAGGCCTACATCTTTATCTGAGGTTTGTAGATCTATTGGGTTTGCAGGTTACAATAGGCGGTTCATTGAAGGGTTTGCTACTATTGCTGTGCCTATAACCAGATTGACCCAAAAAGATGTTCCTTTTGTGGTTTGAGGAGTGTGCATCTAGATTTTGGAAGCTCAAGGGTTTCCTCACTTTAACTCTTATATTGGCTCTTTTTGTGGAGCATGGGGGATTCACCGGATATTATAATGCTTTCAGTGTTGGTATGGGTTGTATTTTGATACAACATGTTTGAGTTATTGCTTATGCATCAAGGTAACTGAAGATGCACGAGCGCAACTATCCCACTCATAATTTGGTGTTAGAGACAGTATTTTTTACTGCTTAAGATTTGGAGGCATTAATTATATGGCATGCATTGTGAGATCTACACTGGTCATCATCTTTAACATCTTATAACCTAAAGAGAGCTTAATTCTAGGAAGCATAAATGGATGGATCTACTGAAGAATTATGACATCTCTATTCTTTACCATTCGGGAAAGGCGAACGTGGTAGCGAACGCCTTGATCCGGATAGCGGTGAGTATGGGTAGCTTGGATTCTAGTTTTAATTTTTTAGGGGCTATTAGTGTGGGATATCCAGCCTTTATCCAACTTGATGGTGCAACTTGATTTTTCTAATTCCAAGAGGATCTTTGCTAGTGATGAGGCGAGGTCTACCTTATTTGAGAAGATTCAGAGTGGCCAGATTAAGGATAGAGACTTTGTGTCATCCATGATCAAGTGCTGAGTGGTGAGTCCGAGCGAACTACCATAGATTCTAAGGGTATTCTTAGATATGATGACTGTATTTGTGTTTTGAGAGTTGGAGACTTGATTTAGTAGGTATTATGTGAGACTCATAGCTCCAGATACTCTATTCGCCTTGGGGAAACTAAGATGTATAGAAATTTGAGGCAACACTATTAGTGGAGTGGCTTGAAGAGAGATGTATATTTTTTAGCTCATTGCCTATGTTGTTAGCGGGTGAAGGCTGAGCATCAGAGGCTTGGTAGCCTAAATCATAGATTGCCTATTTCTAAGTAGAAGTGGGAGCAAATTAGCATGGACTTGTTAGTGGGTTGCCTCGCACCTCCCGTAGTTCTGAAGACATTTGTCTTATTATAGATCGGTTGACCAAATCGGCACATTTCCTTCCTATTCAGAAGTCCTTTAGTGTGTGAGGTTTGTCCGTATCTATGTTCGTCAAATAGTTTGCTTGTGTTACGACTCGAGACTACCCCTAGTTGTAACACGGTGCTTAGAGCCACAAGTGACCTCAAGCTAACGCATGGCCTAGAATACACTAGTATACTGAAGAAAATTAACAAACTACTGGGCGAAAGCTAACTTTAAAACAAATTGATAGTAAATAGTAATGGAATCAATACTAATACTATCTGAAATACTCAACAAACTAAAAACATGACTAACTGTCTGAAAGCCTCTAAATTATAATGGGTTGTTGGGAAAAATCCACAACTAAATCCAACTGAATTAAATAAAATGAAAAGCTGAAATAGATTACTAATAAATAGTCCTCGAATGGTGAGGACTCACCAATTGCTGCTGAATGGTATGGGAACATGCTAAGTGCGATCCGGGTACTAAGAGTCCATACCTGTATTATGAGATAATATAGTGAAAAGAAGTATGCGATCAATACTTTGATTGTACTAAGTATGAAGGATGGGAATCTATCTAGCATAAACTAAAAATGGATGGATGTGGACATGATAATCTGAATGTAGGACCCAGCATAATAACCTGTACTGAATAAAGCTATATATTTGAATGCAAGGTCATGCAAAATCTAAAATTGAAATATGAACTGAATCATAAATTGAGGGATATGGGAGCTAACTCCTACCAACATACCTAATTTTAGAAAAATTGAGGTCCAACTTGTAACTCAGTTAGAGGGGTGTTAGTACCTTGCCGAAGGTACCAACACTAACTGGCGTGGATCCACTAAATCGATGCCCCGAATGATGAGGGTGTCAAGCCTATACTAATGGGTGACCCTTTATAACCAATGGTGACGCCATAGTTCTTGAACTTAGGGACTACTACTAACGGTTTCAAGACAAATTGATGGGTGAGTTGACATCCCTACACTCAATCGGTGCTAAGTACTACTCCCAATTGAATGACACTGAAGTATAAATTAACACGTGAACTGATAACTAATATGCTTAAATCATGATATTCTGTACAAAATAGTGCATGAATAAATCTGAAGTACTCAAATAACATGTAAACTGATATATATCTATATATGATTTAATTCCTAGGTATCAGGTGTTCATAACCCACCAGCTCTACACATGATGAAATTAACAGACGTTAAGAGAAATTCACTATTTAAACCCATAAACTCAAAACATGTCATGATAAGGGAATGCATGGTTTTGAACATGAAAGATGCTATTTCAATTGGGAAAAACTCATATTCATGGTTTTATTTCAAAATAAACTGATGAGTTTAAATAAAACTCATACTTGACCTGGAACCCAATTTGAGTGGAAAATATACTTGATAATTGAGGTGTTTTTGGGACTCAATGAGTGTAAGGAACCGATTGATGCAATCATACATACCTAGAAGTGAATTCCTTAGAGAATCCCTTGGAACTTGTTCTTGAACTTGAGGAACCCTAGCTTGCTTTGGAGAAGAAGAAAATCACTTTTTTTTTAGCTAAGTGTAATGATTTTGGAGTTTATAAGGTGTTAGGGTAAGTTAATCCTTCAATAACTGATGATAGAGTGCCCAAATGACATAGGCTTGGGATTAAAATAATGGGAATACCAAAAATCCCTATTTGAATCGTTCAGGATTTTTTGAGAAACAGTAGTCACGACTCATATTACGACTCGTTATGTTAGGTCACGAGTCGTGATCTAAGGACCTGAGTCTTGGTCCTTCACTATTATGACAACGATTCCCCTCTTAACAGATTGTTAGGTCTGATCACGAGTCATTAGGAGAAGTTATGGTTTGAGACTTTATTTATGGATTTTCTTTTATTGTGATGATAGGTCCACCTAACGACTCGTTAGGTCTGTTAACGAGTTATTGGCTGGACTGGTTACCACTGGGCTAAATTTCTTGGACTCTTACTATTGTGGTAATGATGCCACACAATGAGTCGTTATGTCTGGTAATATATCGTTGCCTGAGTCATTGTCACTAGCAGTTTAATAGACTCTGGGAAATTTTCCATAACTTTTTGCCACGATAACGGATTAAGGAGATACTTATGGCATTGGAAATCTAATTTAGTGTCCTATCTTTTAATGCGTCTTGAGCTAGAAAGGTCATGGTATTACAATATCTCTCCCTTGGGATCATTTATCCCTGAATGAAACTGTCTAGGCCAAAGTACTAGGAACTAAAATCTTGCACCGGACACTTACGAGATGAATCATGAACCGATGCCTGAATTTATGACTGATACATGAATTGAAATGAACTCATGAATGCATTACATGATATAAAAATACCTGGAAGGTCTTATATAGAAATGACAAATTTATTAATTAAGGAAAACTAGTACCTCAAGCTGGAACTAAATTCGAACAAAATAGATAGGGTATGTCACGACCTGAACCAGGGCCTAGCCATGATGGGTATCTCAAGTCCGCCAAGGATTAGAGATCACCCCCATACTTTACTAATCAGAACACAATACATCTAGCAGCGGAAAAATTCCAAACATATAACAAGATAGGTAACTCATCTAACTAAAAAATAAATCTAAGAATTGCAACAATAGTCCCAATCCATAGTAATCCACAAATCCTCTATAACAAAATCAACATCTCCTAATTCGGGGCATGCCCTCGACGATAGCCAAAAGAATCCAATAAAAGTAGTCTAAGACATAAATGAAACAAGACTTTAAAATAATTGCCTTTTAATAGAATGAAAGCTCACTACTTCTAAGGCGACTGCTTAAAATCCTATCACTATGAAGGAAAAGTTGAAGTGTCTCCGTTCCCTACATCGCGCGGGGATACAGTGTCCAAAGATGGTTAGCAGGGTGAGCGCTAACATGTAACTCAGGAAAGGTTTAAAATAATGCTATGATCAAATTTGTCTAAAATCATTCCAAAAACATATAAACATTTATATACATATAAATATAAGATGTCGGGATAGGAAACAAGGCTTAGCATGAATGTTAAAACATTAGCCTAGACTATGTACCTCAAACTATCATTCATTCCCATGAGCTATATGGGTATAGCTCCCCCTTCTAGTTGGGTCCAGCTCCTTCCCTATTGGTTGGGCCCCAATATGTGTTAGCCATATGAACCAGAGCAATATGAGAAAAAACAAATTCATCAAGGCTAAAACTATTCCAAAATGTATATATACATAATATATGAACTATGAATATGGTCATAAAAACAAACCCCATGCTAGCAAATGTGGTTCCCAATATCAGTCCCTCAAGACCTCCACCTTCACGGCTCAACTACACAACCTCCTTTAAAGCCCAATTAAAACATTTTACACATTCCTATTCATTTAACCAAAGACAATCCATTAAGGAACATACCATTGGTATCGTCATACCAATTTCAATTGCAAGCTAATATTATAATTCCTTTTTAATTATCCATCAATTTCGGGGAAAGGCATGACCCCTTTGCTCATTAAATCAAAATATGGACAATAAGGCTTTCAAAACCCTTTCTATCCGTCTAACCATTTATGCAATGCATTAGTTTAGGAAAGTAAGTCAAATCATGTGATTATCCATATTTCAAAGCCAACTATGCAAGTGGGTTAAGGGAACACAATTTCCAAAATCAAATCATCAATTTAAGGGAATGACTCAACCCCCATTCCAATTCCCATACCCGTGCACCCAAATAGATAAAAAACCATTGATAAAGCATAAACAATGTATATAAAATCGTGGAAATCCAATTCAAGAAATATCTATTCCAAAATCCTCAATCCAGATCAATCCAACATTCAAATCCATATGAATAAACATGAAACATATGTTTTTATAGAAAACAAGTTAAAGAGAAGAGTAACATTCCTAAGAGTACCACAATTATGGAGAGAAATCACCCCTTGGAAGCTCTAATAGCAAATCCTTAAAAACCTTAGTTATTTCTTGCTCTAGGGATTTGAGAGTGTTTAAGACTTATTTATGAGTGAGTAATAAGATGTTATAGGGTCCTTTATGGAATTTTAGGTCATGGGTTTAGATTGGGGGTAGAGGGAAATGACAAAAGTTCCCCCACTTAAAAGTGTAGAAAATATACCCAGTCATCATGGATCACATCATAACTTATGACGTTTGACTATGATTTGTCACCACTACTCATGGTTTAGGCAGAGACAAGGGGTATAAATACTATTCTGACTACGAGTCGTACACTGACAATGCTTAATCACACATGCAACTGTACTTGGTGTACCAAGTAATATAGAGACCTTCAAGAAAACCAAATATCGACCCCACAGGGACTTGTTCTAACAACTATTTGAATTTTAGTTCACTTATTAAGATTGACTTGATGAAAAGTAATCAAAAAGAGTTTGTAATGGGTAAACTAAAAATAAGGTAAACAGTTCTTAAAATAAAAGATCTGAGACAATCAATGGAGTAAAGTCCAGGATGAAAGCACTTTGAACAATCATATTACGTATTTGAACTTTATTCATTAACTCGCTTATCTTGGTTGTTTATTCATAGGGTTAATCGCATGATCATGGTCTCCCAACCTCTAATTATTTACCAAACTTGGACATTAGAACTACATCATTGAGAGAGGATGTAATAATCCAATTAAGTGCTTAAAGCTATCATCCTACGTGTGAATCAAGTAAGGCTTCTAGGTATATCCGTATCCTAGACGCTAATTTGAATTCCTTATTTTATAAAAGAATAAAAACCTTACTTTGTTCATTCCCACGATCTATCTTCCTATTCCCTCTCCCAAGATCACACGGTTGACAATATATGTATTAAAAGGGTGATTAATCCTCAAAATAGTTAAAACAAGGATAACAAGCATCCAACTATGATAAACACATTAAACGAAATTAATTCAAAGCGATAGTAGTAATGTTCTTGGCTTTAACCTTACAAATGGAGTTTTTTAGACACTAATAGTCATAATAAAGAACCAAGATGAATAGATGATGTCTACCAAAACTATACATCAATCAAAAGTATAATGTCATCGATGCAAATATAGTAACCCAACTTGGTTGGGGTCGATCCCACTGGGAAAACATGTAGTTGCTTGTTTTGATTTAATCCATGAGTAGTGCCAAAAAGTAAATAGGCGAATTTTGTTATCAATATCAAAGAGTAACCAATTCTAGAGTGATTTTGAGTTGAAATCAATCAGAGATGAATGCTATGTCTGTGTTCCCCCTGACGTCTCAACTATATAGTTTTCTCATGATCAACCCACTATTCTATTGCTATGCATCCAAATCCTACAAATGATGTATTATCAACCACCTTTTGAGTGCAAAGATAAATATCATCCTTTGAATTCGTTATTATCGCCGGATGTCATCTAGTTGCCCCTTGCTACGACGACAGTTCGGTTGATCCTTGGTTATTGGACTAAGTGATAAGATGGAATGTGGGGACTATAAGATGGAGGTAGAAATCCCAAATCACTATCCTAATCTTATTTTCCCAGTCACAAGATTTCTTGGTTATCAAAAGAATACAAATACAGTCTTTTATCTCAAGATTCTTCCGGTACTTGAAATCAGTTGTAATGAAAAAGAACTAGAATACATGCATAGCCCTAGAACATATGTGTCTCACACTTCCTCTATGTTGCTAATCCGCCAGGGTTCCCACAAACCTAGCTAAGGTGATTAGCTTCTCATGTTTGTGCAAAAAATAATGAATTTCAATGAAGAACACATAAAATCAATCGTACAATAATAAGATGAATAAACTCCAAAGTCTTAAATTGAATAAAACCCTCAAATCTCAAGAAAAATTGTAAAGTATGTTAAAGTATGTTGTAGAATGTAATAGAATGTAACCCAATAAAATATAAACCCTAGGGTTTTATAGTATCTCAAAATAACAGTAAATTTCTATTAAAATCGGGGATCGAAAAGTTAAGTTGGTAGTCAGTATGGCTCGGTCGTCACTCGTATCCTCAAATGATGAGTCGTACCTTGCCTTGTCATAACTAGTCCAGCATCTAGTTCACCCATGGCTTCAATTCTCAGCTCAGCTTACGATTCCAGCTTATGAGTCATAACCATAGGATTTTCTTTGGCTTGTAACGTAGGATAGGCGCTGGTAGGATATCTTTTGGGATTCTTGTAATAAGTATGCCTCCTAGACATTATGCTTTTCTTGGGGTACTTTACTTTTTTTCATTTATTTTCACCCTTATATATCCTTTCTCTTTTTAAGCATATTCTAATTGGTTCAGGTTTAGCATTTTCGAGTGCTTCACTTTTCTTTTTCCTTTGTAATACTTTACACTATTCTTTCTTTTCATACTTGCCCATATCTCAGCTATTTTTCTTCTACCCTTTTTTCATAGGTGTTTGCTCTTACGCACCCCTACAATAGCCACCCTCAACTTAAGCTATTTGTTTGAGTTGAGGTGTACAGTATCCACAGGAGGATTAGGGTCAAAAATAGATTTATTTTAGCTAAATGAGAATGTAACAGGTGTAAGAAGAAAAATTGACCTATTAAGGCTCAAAAATTTGGATCAAGGGGATTTACTCATTTGGTAGGCATTTTTAGCTGAGTGGACTCATACAGAAAGGGCCTATGATCAGTTCCTACCTAACTATCCTAGACCTCGAAAAAAGAAACTGGGAAAGTTCTAGATTCCAACACAACCGGGAACTCAGTAAACCTTATGCACACTTGCATAGGGCTATATTACTAAGTACCAGATTCTAACTTTGCCTTTGTTTTATCCCTACCTTTACTGTCCCAAATCCTAATGCCTTACCAGGTATCCAACAGTTTTAACACAAATATACAAATCATGTGATTATTTAAACAATAAAATTTTGAGGGGGCTCAACATTTTCAATTCTTCAGCACTATTAACACAACTTCTAACAAAATCAACTCAAAAATTCACAACAATCAGCAGTGTCAAACTTGATCACCAAAATCAAAATCTAAATTAAAATCTTTAAATACAACCTGCACTTTTAAAATCCATAAAAATCATAGTTAAAAATTCAAAATATTTGCTGCCATAGGCGCACTGATCTACTCCCTATCTCAGCTACTTGCATCATACCTACATATCATAACGGACTTTCAGTTTTAGCTATATATGAAAATTTTCAAATTGCTCCCAAACTTTTCAGTCCCCCACCCCCAACTTAAGAATATTTCATTGTCCTCAGTGTGTCAAAAATAATATAGATTAGGTAAGAAAATTCATACCTAGGCTCTCAAGGTATCAAAGCATCAATATCCATATTTGGGCCCTTAGATCGGGTCCTACCCTTATCAGCAACTAACCCAACCATGACTGGATCAACAACAGGTAAGGGTACGACATCAACCCCTCAACATCAGGAGATGGATCTCGTAATCTGCTAAATTCACTAGCCATCTCTTGGTCCTGCCCATCCTGGCTGTCATGACGTCTGGCCTTCTTTGTAGCTCTTGCCTCTTTCTTATCTTCTTTCTCTTCCTTTTTCTTTCTCTACCTTTTTGATCTTTTTTCCTTGGTCTGCATAGTCTACTCATCCATTAGGACTGCCTAAATATTCGCTACCTCAACTATGGGAATCACAATCCCTATAATGGCCTCAACAATCATTGGCCTCTTAAACAACTCAGCTACCATACACTTTATATCAGCAATCTCTACTAGGATAGTAGTAATATCAGTCTTCTACCCACTACCTAAATATCGAGTGATCCTCAACTCAAATACATCAAGGAAGTACTGTACATGCCTATTCTATAATTCTAGCTGCTATTTCATCTAACTCTATACTCCACCTTCTATATGTTGACTTTCGTAGTAAGTGTAGCCAATTGAGTAACCACTTTTGTTCATGCAACCTGCAAAATCATCATAACACCAGGGGGAATACCTCTTATCCTAGGTGGCATGTACTAAACTAGTAGTGGAGCACTAGAAGTACTCACTCTATCTTTGGGTGCAGTCTCGGCCTACGCACCTATCTTAGTGGCCTCAACAGTAGCAACAAGATCTATCTGATCATATTGTGGGAAAGCTACTGCCATAGCCTATGCTGCCTACCTCATAGGTCAGGCCAGTGGGTTGGCTGCATCATAAATAAGCCCGATATCAAAAGTCTACCAGGCTTCTATCATCTCACCAATGCTCGAAATCTCCAATAACCTACAGCTAAACATATATGCATGATCATACAGGGGTATACTAGTAATGCCTTCTGCTCTACAACAATCCTGTCTTTCAACTCTCAGGCTGAGAACTGCCCAATATCAAATTCAAATCCACGTGTAAAACCAGCTATCATTGCAGCCCAGAACGGTCTCAGGATATCATCACCTGTAGTTGGATATAGCCTGTGATGGGATATAGTCCACTATGTTTTACCCTCAAAAGTGAGGAAACTCTTTATGATTTGTTGCGAATCCTCAATACCACCTACAACCCAAGTGGCATATTCGCTATGTGCAGCAATCCTCTCAGCTATCCATCGGAACATCACTATGTTCTCATCCGTACCTAAAGTTTAGTTGGTGATTTTCCTTATCTGCGCCATTTTGTAATCCACCTCAGCTATGTTATTCAAATTTTAATATGCTGGCCCATACAGAAATCTTCCAATAGTCTGGGGAGAAATGTCGACACGAACACCTCTAATAACTAGGGAGGTAATAGGTTCACCTCCCTTCCACAACATGCCCTGTGGATATAACCTTATTATCTCACCCTTTTAAGCTGCATAAAATTCCCCCCAAAGTACCTCACTATATCTACTCAATGCTCTCATCATCCAGTTGAAACTATATTATTTGAAATGTTTAGCAAACTCAGGCACTTCATCCATCCCTATAGCCGTCCTTCTCCACTTCTCGTATAATGCTCTTTTAAACATCCTATTTTGTAGCTGAGAAAATCCCATGGTAAATGTCACCTACATGCCAAGGTGCCCCCATTGTTCAACGACGGGAACTAGAGCAGAGGATAATGCTAATGGGCTGTCCTATCTGGCTATCAGCGGTACATCCACCTTGGGCCCATGGATTTCCTCTATATTCTCCTCGGCTGAATTAGACTCAGCCTCATCATCATAATCATCACTTGGTACTGGTGTATGTGAAAGAATCTCGGGGAATAACTTTCTTTCCGTTAGCTTTAGCTGCTGCCTTTGGTTTTTTTACAACTTTCTTGGAAGTTGTCCTAGTATACTCCTCTCTGTTACTTTCAGTCCAGCTTATGGATTCACTAGTTTATTTACTTTCTACTGGATTTTGTTTATTTCCTTTATTTTCCACAGTTTTGGAAGAAGACACATTTTTTGGAGGCATTTTTCCTGCAAATATACTAAAGTTAGTTACTAAGAAAAGCAAAATTGAAAATAAAAGTTCAATGTGCCTTGGTTCAGTTGGGTACTAGTGGTGGTTACCAGTCGTAACCACTGGGTAAGACTCGTATATTAGAGTCATAACCAAAATAGTGCATTATCATTATTTACTGGCCAACTTACGACTCCTCCTTACCAGTCATTCTGGATGGTTGCGACTTGTGACCAACAATCGTAAGCTGGTCAGAAAATTTAGCTCAATCTATTTTCTTCCGAAGTGAATATGATATATATGTACGAGCCATAAGGTATGGATACGACTCGTGAGGTTGAGTCATATCTATTCCAAAACTTAAATTTGTTAGATTTCCATGTTGTTAGTGGGTACAGGTCTTATTATGACTTCTGTACTAGTGGGTACGAGTCATAAGGGGTCCTATATCCACTGCAATATAGAATTCCAACTTTCCAAGTTTGACTCCGATAAAATTCCTAATCTACCCATTACTATATTCAGCTATATCCAGTATTTTAAAAGACATAAGAACACAAAATTCCAGGTACAAATCCTAGTTCATCCCTATTCTCTATTTTCAAAATCAAATCCAAATATAGGGTACCAATAATCGATATTTGAAAAACTTTCACTTAAACCACATTGTAAGTACTGTATACAACACTTTCAACTTACAATATAGAAAAAATAGAATCGAGAACTTACTTGGTATGTGTAATGTAGAGGATTCCAATTTTGGATCTAAAAAGCCTCAAATTCAAGTTAACAATCACACCAAATTGAGAAATTATAGTTGTTGGTAGTTAGATTTAATCGAAAACAAGTTGATCTTTAGGATTTGAGTTGAAAATTTGGAAGAAAATGGTGTTGGCCTGATTGAGAAGCCTCGGGCATCGTATTGGGTTAACACTTTTCTTTTTATTTAAATTTTGGATCAGGTCAACCCAAGGATAACCTAGTAAGCCGGGGTATAAATTGTCGACATGATTCGTACCTAGGCTTATGGGTCATTTCCATGACTCGTATGGCCTAGGATTCTTACCTGGGTTCTGGAGTGGGTAGGACTCCTGATCACGATTTGTAATAGAAACTATGACTCATACCAAGAGTTGTCCAAAACTTAATTTATAATTTTGATTCCTCTCCTAGGTCATTACGAATCCTACACACGAGTCATACCATATAGATATGACTCGTGAACAATTCGTAGGTGACCTTTCTAACTCCTTAGGATTTATGTGTACAGTCTTTCAGTCCTGCAAATTTAACCAACATATTACCCTATAAAAGAAATAAGTAGAAAAACATGGGTTGCCTCCCACGCAACGCTTGATTTAAAGTTGCCGCATGACATGGCTAATTTGGATACTTATCTTCCACCAACTAGCCTCATGGGGGTCCTCCCATGTAAAGCTTGATTTAATATAACAGTACGACGGAGTTGCCTTAACTACTCAGACTTCATCAAGGTCAATATCATCTATTTCATTCACCTATTATATATTTCCCAGATAGTATTTTACTCTATGACCATTTACCTTGAATGGTAATGCACCATCCTTATGTAGTTCTAAAGAACCATAAGGATAGACTTTTGAAACTATGAATGGAACATGCCATCTAGATCTCAACTTTCCAAGAACCAAGTGAAGCTTGGAGTTATATAGTAGCACTTGGTCACCTTTCTAAAATACTCTATTCTCAATTTTTCTGTCGTGATACAACTTTATCTTCTCTTTGTAAATTGTTGAACTTTCATATGACTGGAGTCGGAATTTATCCAACTAATTGATGTTATTCAATCTTGACTTAGCTGTATCCTTCCACTCTAAGTTAAGCTTCTTCAATGTCCATAGTGCCTTATGTTCGAGCTTAATTGATAAATGGCAAGCCTTGCCATACACAGGCTGATAAGGTGAAGCACCTATTGGGGTTTTGTAAGCTATATGATAAGCCCATAATGCATCGTCTAACTTTTTGGCCCAATTAGTCCTATCGGCATTAATAGTCTTTGCCAATATGAACTTACTTTCTCTGTTGGAACTTGTCCACTAGTCTGTGGATAATAAGGTGTTTCCACCTTGTGATTCACTTCATATTTGTCAAGCAGACCCTTGAATAGATAATTGCAAAAATGTGACCCTCCATTACTAATAATAGCACGTAGCATACCAAATCATTAAAATATATTTTTTCTAAAAAATACTATGACACTCCTTGCTTCATTATCCGGAAGCACAATTGCTTTTACCCACTTTGAAACATAGTCAACAACCACAAGTATGTACTTCATGCTGCCTAAACTCACAAAAGATCCTATAAAATATATGCCCCATACATCAAAACTTCTAATTCAAGAATGGGGGTCATAGGTAATTCATGTCTTCTAGAAATAGTGCCTCGTAGTTGGCATTGATTATAACTAGTTGCATAGTTATAAGCATCTTTGTATATTATCAGCATATGGTAGCCGCATTGTAAGATCTTGTGAGCTGTGTGGGCCCCTACGTGATGACCCCCTAACTGGCGATAAATGACATGCCTCCAGTATGCTCATCATCCCCCCCAAGTATGCACCTACGAATGATTCCATCTGCATAAATTTTGACAAGATAAGGTTTATCCCCAAAAACATTTCTTACCTTATGCATGAATTTTTGTCGTTGCTGATATGAAAGATCTTCTAGAACTAGATCACTGGCTAGATAGTTTCCAAAGTCTGAAAACCATGGAATAAGATCTTGGGAGGCTGCTAATATCTGCTCGTGTAGAAAACTATCATCAATCTCCACTCTAGTAGCAACCTTCTACGTAGCTTTCGCCTCTTGTCTAGACAAATGATCTGCACCTTGATTGTCTCTGCTCTTTCTGTCCTTTAAGTCAAATCTAAATTCTTGCAACAATAGAACCCATCGAATCAGCCTCAGCTTTGTATCCTTCTTAGCCATTAGGTACCACAATTCTTCATGATCAATATGTACTATCACCTTGGTCTTAATTAAGTAATATCTAAACTTTTCAAAGTTAAAAACCACAACCCATAACTCTTAATTCGTGATAGTATGATTCTTTTGAGCAGGATTTAATGCCTTACTAGCATAGTAGATGGGATGAAGGATCTTATCTTTTTGTTAGCCTAGTACAACCCTTAAGGCCAATCCACTAGCATCACACATAATCTGAAAGGGTGCGGTCTAATCAGGAGACACAATGATTAGAGCAGTCACTAACTTCTCTTTAAGGATTTCAAAAGCCTTCATGCATGGATCATCAAAATTAAATTTTATCTCATTCTCAAGAAGCTTGAAAAGAGGACTTGCAATCTTTGAGAAATCCTTGATAAATCTTCTATAGAAACCTGCATGACCAAGAAAACTTCTAATCCCCTTCACATAAATTGGATAAGGTAATTTCTCAATTACCTTAATCTTTGATCAATCAACCTCAATGCCTTTCTTTGAAATCTTGTGCCCAAGCGTAATTCCTTCTTTAACCATGAAATGACACTTCTCCCAATTGAGTACCAAGTTGAATTCTTCATATATTTGTAGATACTTTTCCAAGTGAATGAGACAATCATCAAAGGAGTCACCAACCACTGAAAAATCATCCATAAAAATTTCAATGGTGTCTTCCACCATATCAGAGAAAATGAATATCATACATCTTTGAAACGTGGTTGGGGAGTTGCATATCCCAAATGGCATTTATTTGAATGCAACGGTCCCAAAAGGACATATAAAAATG
The DNA here is from genome assembly GCF_002878395.1 of Capsicum annuum. Lineage (NCBI taxonomy): Eukaryota > Viridiplantae > Streptophyta > Magnoliopsida > Solanales > Solanaceae > Capsicum > Capsicum annuum. Next base: position 41,763,926 of record NC_061116.1, read on the forward strand.
GTCTTATCTTACTCCTATAGTGCAATATTAATCTGATTATAACCTGAGTACCCATTAAGAAAAGAATACCATCTTCTGCCTGCTAACCTATCAAGTATCTGATCCTTTAATAACATAGGAAAATGGTCCTTGTGAGTCCATGCATTTAACTTTCTATAGTCCATGCAAACTCTCCATATAGTGACTAGTCTCATAGGCACCATCTCATTCTTCTCATTGGGCACAACAGTTATTCCACCCTTCTTTGGAACGCAATGAATTAGGCAAATCCACTTGCTACCAGCAATATGAAAAACCGTACCATTATCCAACCATATGATTATCTCCTTCTTAACTACCTACTGTATAGGAGAATTAAGGCGACGCTGGTACTTAATAGATGGGACATAATTTGGCTCAAGCTAAAGTTTATGAGTATATAAACTGGTGGAATGCCCACAATATCTGCAATGGACCATCCAATAGCCCTCTTGAAATTCTATAAGACTGATAACAATGCTTCTACTTCTGACTATTTTAGGTCCACTACAATAATGACCGACAAGATATTGTTGGCCCCTAAGAATACATATTGCAAGTATGATTGGAGAGCCTTTAACTCTAACACCGGTGGTTCCTCAATAGATGGGTGAGCGGGTGGAGTTGTTTAATTCTTTAAATATATATCAAGCTTCTTTGGTGTGAAGTTATAACCAGTACCATACAATGAACCAATATTATCCTCATATTCTTCTTTGCCTTCAGAGGCAAAATTCATGATCACAACTGCAAGTGCTTCAACACCTAGTCTTTCTTTAATAGGAACAACTGCATAGAACCATCATCCCCCAAAGTCACCGCATCAACGTTATGGAATAAATCTTTTTCTTCATCATCCACATTAATCACATATATCACCCTTAACTCATCATGTTGCTTCATGGATTTGTATATGTTGAATATCACCTGTTCGTTATTGCATTTCAACATCAGATATCCACGCTCCAGATCGATCAAAGTTCTACTTGTAACCATAAAAGGTCTGCCAAGAATAATAGGGACTTGAAAGTCCACTTCACAATTTAAAACATCAAAGTCAGTAGGAAAAATAAAAAAGCTACTTTTACTAGAACATCATAAGGAATACCGACTGGCTTCTTCACACTTCTGTCTGCCATAACTAGCTTCATGGTGATGGGTTTGGGAGTATCCAACCCTAACTTCTTGAATATTACAAATTGCATAAGGTTGATACTAGCACCTGAATCACACAAATCATGCAAAAAGTAGAAAGATCCAATGGTGTAAGGTATAGTGACTGCACTAGGATCCTTCTTCTTATCCACCAATGACCTAGTGGCTACAACACTGCAATAATGGAAATTATCAACTGGCTCATAACTGGCTGCTCTTTTCTTCATGATCAGGTCCTTCTTGAACTTTGCATATCCAGGCATCTACTTTTATGCTTCAACCAACAATATGTTGACTGACAACACTTTTAACATAGATAGAAATTTTTATACTTACCTTCTTCTTGTCTCTTTTGCAGTCTCTATGGATAGGGAGGATGCGACCTTGGAGTAGGTTTTAACATAGAACCTGTAGCCCTCTCATATCCTATTCTCTGCTTGCTATTGCTTCTCATATTAGTTGGCTTATCATCATTCTGCTTTTACTCATCAACAGTAGGTCCATGTGGATCTACAGTAACCTTACCGCTCTGAGTAGTAATAGCATAACATTGGCTATTATTTTTGGGATTTGCTGCTGTATTACTTGGAAGAATGCCCGGATATATCTGATTTACTATTACTGATATCCACCCAAACTATTGCTCTAATTGCCTGATTGTTGTGGTATGTGATTCAACTTTTTGATTGAGTCTAGACAAATCTACTTTGATATCTTTTAGAGAATTTTCTTGACTTATTTTCCCTTTTGCTCACTTAGACAAGAGAGCCTCAACTCTAGACTCTGTATCTCGGCTGCCTGGTGGATTGTATTTATCACTCTTCTCCTTATAATCATCCTTGCATTGCTAATCACCATCTCTATCTTTGCTCCTTTCTCTGTATCTATCATTATAATAGTTCTGACCTTGATTCCCTTTTCCTTGGGCTCAGAAATCTTCCAATATATGATCGAGATAGTTTGCCTTTTCTTCAGATGCAATCTCAAATGGTTTAGGTGCGGCTCTTGTGCAACTATATCATTACCTGCTCCATATGTGTTTGTCACTCCAATAGCATATGTACCACTACCCATGTCAAAATCTCTACTATGCCATCCTCTATTGGCGACTGCAATATCATCGAGCAATTCCTGTGCAATATCCCAATAAAGACTTATAAATGAACCTCTAGAGATAGTATCTATTGTGGCTCTCAAACTATTACTTAGTGATCTATAGAAGTTTTTTGACAGATTAGATCCTCTGATTATGTGGTTTGGCGCTATGCTTAACTTCTTTTTAAATCTAAACCATGCCTGATTTATTGATTCTATATGTTATTATCTGAAATTATAAATTTGATCCTTTAGCTACAACATCCATGCAAGAGGGAAGAATCTGCTCAGAAACTATTTCTTCAACTCATTCCATGTCGTGATAGATACTCTTGGTATTTTCTTTAGCCATAGAGATGCTTCTCCAGTTAGAGAAAATAAGAACAACCTCAATCTCGGTGCTTCTTGATCAACCCATGGGAGGTTTTAATTTGTGCAGATCCTAAGAAAATTAGTAAGGTGTATTTTCGCGTCATCCTTATCTGCTCCCAAAAATACACTTTTCAGATTCAACACGAGTAATATCAAACTTCAAATTAGGGGCTAATGTAGGAGGAACAATAGCTCTTGTCTCAGCAGGATCAATATAACCTATGTCTTCATCATCCTCATCATACGAATCTAGATGAAGATATGATGGAATATATGGAACTTCAAACCTATGAAATCGATGATCAACAACCTGTCTCGATTTGGCTAGTCCACCTCACTATGCTATTTTAGCTTCAGCAGCCAATCTAGCTTCTTTGGCTTCTCTCCGTTCTTTCTCCAACAATTATTGTGTCTAAATATTTGTAAGATTCTGTGTGTCTAATGGATAACGCAGTATTTCCGTGTTTGGGTCCACAGGTGGGGGATCTTGCACCCTTTTACGAACTTGTCCTAATATCCTTCTTGGTGTTTGAAGGATTTTTTTGGCTCTGGATCAAAAGGGAGTAAGAGATTGCCTCTACTACTAGTGCTTGGTGTACATTGGTGTATGCCAAATCAAAAATAGAAAAGTAAAAAACTCAAGAACTTCACCGGTTCCAATTACTCCTCACACCGTAATTCCTCGACAACGGTGCAAAAATTTGATGTCGCCCAAAAATGTACCTCAATCAGAAGTATAATACGGCCAATGCAATTAGATTAACCCAACTAGGTTGGGGTCGATACCACAGGGAAAACATGAGTAGTTGCTTATTTTGATTTAATCCTTGAGCAGTGCAAAAAAGTAAATGGAGGGACTTTGTTATCAATATCAAAGAGCAACCAATTCTTGATTGATTTTGAATTGTAATCAAACAGAGATGAACAATAGGTCTGTGTTACCCCTGACGTCTCAACTCCATAGTTTTCTCGTGATCAACCCACTATTTTATTGCTATGTATGAAAAGCCTACAAGCTATGTATTATTAGCCACCTTTTGAGTGAGAAGATAAATCTCATCCTTTGACTTGGTTATCTTTGCTGGATCTCACCTATTTGCCCCTTGCTACGGTCCCAGTTCACTTGATCCTTGGCTATCGGACAAAGTGATAAGATGGATTGAGGGGAATATAAGAGAGGGGTAGAAATCCCAAATCACTATCCTAATCTTTTTTTCCAATCACAAGCGTTCTTGGTTATCGAAAGAATGCAAATACAGGATTTTATCTCAAGATGCTGTAGGTACTTGATATTAGTTATAATGAAGAAGAATTAGAATACATACATGACCCTAGAAAAGATACGTCTCACACTTCCTCTATGTTGCTAATCTGCCAGGGTTCCCACAACCTTAGCTAATAAGATTAGCTGCTCATGTTTATACAAGAAACCATGATTATTAATGAAGAATACATAAAATCAATCGCTCAATAATAAGATGAATAAACTCCAAAGTCTTGAATTGAATAAAACCCTAAAATCTCAAGAACAATTGTAAAGTATGGTAAAGTATGTTGTAGAGTGTAATATAAGCTAACCTAATAAAATATAAACCCTAGGGTTTTTATAGTATCTCAAAATAATTGTAAATTCCTATTAAAATCGGGAAAGGAAAGTTTAAGTCGGTAGTCAGCAAAACTTTGTTGTCACTCATATCCTCAGCTTACGAGTCGTATCTTGCCTTATTATAACTAGTTCAGCATCTAGTTCGCCCACAGCTTCAAATCTGTCCTCATCTTACGATTCTACTCATGATTCATAACCATGTGTATAACTTGGATTCTTCATCCGTATCCACCTGGGACTTTAGCCTTTTCAAATCTTAATCAGTGGATTGCATATGACATCTCGATACTAGTTGTACTTAGAGTTTCGACTTGTATACTTCTGACACTTTAATTCCTAGATAGTATCTTGGATTCTACTATGCTTATGGATTCAATATACGACTCATATCCTGAATTATGGCTAAGATACTTGAGTTATATCTCCCTCAGATTTGGTTCATCATTTCACTTGTGGTTCTGTTGTACTTATTATTCAGCATACGAGTCGTATTGGTTTGTCATGACTTAGGTGCTGACTCGTATACAAATCAAAGTTGGTCTTTCTCAAGTCTTTTCCCCCTTTTTTCATTCAAGTACTGTTGTTGACCTGTTTTACCTACAATTCACACCAAAGTGCATTATATCTAACAAAACACCCTAAGTTCAGGCATAAAATATCAGTTTTAAGCATCGAAACTGTCGTGTTACCATGCCACATAAATACATGATATAATCTAATATAGAACTAAATTAAGAGAAAATAAAACCTTAGAGATGATGTGCATCAACTCCTAATTAGTGCAAGACGTAACAAGATCCCATATAAAGTGTTTCTCGTGTGTATATATAGTATAAACAATTCATAAGCCATGTAGGAGTAGGATATCAAGTGCATGAGAGCACCTAAATGTTTCATGAGATGCGGGAAGCATTGCCCTAAAATGAAGCATGCGATGCGCCCTTGAGACTATGGGTATAGAGCACGTGACGCATGCTATTCACCACCAGTATGGACCATGCCTCACGGGCATATAGCATGCCCTTACTGGAATTACACTTCAAAATTTTATCTAATTCAAAGAGGCCTACAATGGAGCCTGATTGGTGGGCTATTCGTATGCAGCTACTGGAAGTTGCCTTCAAAATATTATCTAAGTGTTCAACATCTATCTTTTTTTCTCATGACTCGTGGCGTTACTTTGCCTTCCCTTCCAAGCTTTGATGTTGTTTTCCCTTTAATTTGTAGCTTGTTCAACATCCATACATCACCATAATAAACTCCATAAGCATCCAAAATCATCAAACACCATGGATTAGAGTTCAACACATAAAAAAATTCACAACAATGAGCAAGAATCACGAGCTAAGTCTAGGCTTGCTTGTTTAATCTTTAACATTTTCCTTTGTATTTTGACATGATTCAATAACACTTTCTACATTACAAACAAGTTGTTACACACATAATCATGCAATACAACCACTTGGAACTTATTCAACACATTAGAATCCCACGCGATAGACTAGAACATCACCTATCTCAAGCTAGTAAAACTAATTTTCTCGTCTAGACTCTAAATGATCGATTTAAACCCAAACTTGTTTGAAAACACTTAAAAATTGTAATGACATACTTGAACACTTATATGCTTATTTATATCATCTTTAACACATTAAGTACATGAATTATTCTTAAAACAAGAGTAAACAAGCTAGAATAGCAACACTAGAGTGCATAAATACACCCAACATCACCACCCCACACTTAAAGCCTTGTTCATACTCTAAAAACTCTTAACTCTAAGCATCATAAGATGAGGAGACTCTACCCTTCTAATACATGCAATACATTCAAGCTATTACTACATTGACTACACAGAAATCAAGTTTCTACACTAAGCATGTTACATACACAATTGAAAGTTCAAGAACTCTACTTCAAAACAACCTAGCCTTAAGAATTGACTCACCTAGTTGGCAAACTCATGCTCACCTCTCAATAAGAGGCATTATACAAATCACCCACATTGATCAAACATGTGACCTCATAATAAGGGAGTTACCTATAATTACTTATATAAATATAATTTATAACAAATTGGGTACAAGAATCAAGTTACGCTCACTCTTACAAGTAATTCACAAGTTACACATAATAAACCATAGGGTTTCCTTAGTGTAGTACCCTACTAATATTAGAATGCTAGGCTTAGGATCAAACAGGTCTTCAACGGTTGTAATGTAGGCTAAGGGATAGGTAGGAACTATTTTGGCTAAATAGTGACTATCTTTCCTAAGAACTTTAACAAACTATATTCTATAGTTAAAACCATCTGAAACAACTAAATTTTACCACTTTTGTCTACCCCTTTTGTTAGTTTTCATCCCATCTTATTAAGCTCATTCACAAATACTATGTTGGGAGTATACTAAGAATATAACTTCCAATTTTTCTCATTTTTGCACCCACTTTATGCTACACACCCCTATTATAGCCACCCTCTACTTAAGCGTTTTACCTTAGTTGAGGTGGACAATGTCCAAGGTGGACTAGGGCCAAGACAAGTTTATTGTAACACAACTGGTTTAAAAAATGGAAACTTAATTTAAACAGTTTCTCTAAATCCCAACCACAACACAATAATTTTATTTTAAAAAATGGAAACTTTATTTAAACAGTTTCTCTAACTCCCAACCACAACACAATATTTTTTTTTCACACACTAATAACTATTACTTTGGGGTGTCACTTTCACCTTTTTCTTCTTTAATTTCACACTCCTTAACTTACTCATTTATTCAGTAAAGTGCCTAGGAGATTTGGATCAAATTAAAGTGTATAAAAGAATAGATTAGGCTACATATGAGGCTGCCAAACAAAGAGCTAAAGGCTCAACAAGGCTTACTAGGGTTATCCTAAAGGGTAGGTAAAAAAGAAGGTATAAAATAAGGCTGTCAAAGATATTTTGCTTTCCACATACACCAAGCAAGTTATAGACATCACATGAAACCAGGAATATACAAATACCTCACACACACATGGCATATGCTCAACTACATATAGGATCATCATAGACTCTTAACCTAACAAAAACACGAATTCAAATTAAGCCAACACGTGCAAGAGTCATAAAAATGAGCCTAAGAGTAAAAAAAGTAGTAAATTCTAGCACCAACAATAAATTCTAGCACCAACAAAAATATCTCACTTGTTCCTAACACAATAAAATTTTAAATTTACCCTAAAAATAGGAATTTACCCATCCCACACTTAAAAATCTACTTTGTCCCCAAAGTATACTTAAAAGTAGAGATAGAAATACTCCATGAGGCCTTTAGGCCTATCTAGTAGCATCTTTACACATCAAGGGGTTTGGGGACCCCACACCCAGAATTCGCCATGCTCTTTAGTTCAGGTTTTCTGGTACTTAGACTTCCCATAAAATTGTGACTCAACAAAAACAAACTATGTAAAGTAAAACCTAAAAACTAAAAATAAAACATACCTACTCAACTTGGGTTTCCTCCCAAGCAATGCCTGATTTAGTGTCGTGGCATGACCCAACTCAACTTAACCTAATTCCTTCATTCTTTACCTCACACCTAGAGTCCATCTTCTTATTCGTTTCTAACCTCTTGAGTGTGAACTCTCAAGGTCATCAGCCTTTTCAGCTATAGCCTTTTTAGGCTCATCAATCTGTATCATGTAAGGCTTAGATGGTTGTGGCTTAGGGTGCTCGATGAGGGTGTCCGAAGAGGTCTTTTGTGGACAGGTTCCACCACCCTACACTTATCCCCTTCAATCATAGTAATCATGCATAAGTCTTTATAGTGGTATAGCACGTTAAGTGGTTTGTACACTTTAAAAACTACCTCTTCATCCTCCAACCTCATTGTGAGCATACCCTCTCTCACATTAATTAAAGCTTCCCCCATCACTAAAAATAGACATCCCAAGATGAGTGGTACTCTTTCATCTACCTAAAAATCTAAAACAATAAAGTCAGCAGGGATAATAAATTTACCAACCTTTATGAGAACAACCTCTATTACTCCTTTAGGATGGGCTATGGCCCCGTTTGCCAGCTGCAATAACACAGAGCTCGATCTAGGCTTTCCTAATCCTAATATGTTCAACAAATATAGAGGCATCAAATTGATACTTGCCCTAAATCACTAAGTGCTTGAACCACCTCGCGATTGCTAATCTAAATGGGGAGAGTGAACTTCCTAAGGTCTTTAATCTTTTTGACATCTTTTGAGTCACCACCAGACTACACTCCTCAGTGAGTGTTACCGCCACCATATCTTGCAACTTAACTTTTTTAGCAACCACATATCTTAAGTACTTAGCATACTTAGGCATTCCCTGTAAAACTTCTAAAAGAGGTGAGTTAATGTGTAGCTCTCTGAACATGTCAAAGAGCTTCTTAAAGTATGCATCCTCCTTTGCCTTTATGTGCTTCTATGGGAAAAGTAGTTTTGGGATCTTCTTAACTTCTTCAACAACTTTTTCTTTTGAGTACTCAGACTTTCTCGACTTTTCAGCAACTCTGCCATTTGCCTATTCAGTCACAATATCAGCATCTACCTTTTTTGTTTCCTTTGGAGATTCTTCATTACGCTCTTTACCACTTCTCAAAGTGATTGCCATTACTTGTTTTGGGTTTTCAGTATCTCTTGGCAAACCACCTTGAGGCATGGTATTTAGTGTCTACTGTAACTGCCCCAACTTCAACTCTAAGATTCTCGTGGACACTTGTTGGTTCTTTATATCTGCAGCCAACTATGTTTGGTTAGTTAGAATCTATTTTGTTATCTCTTTCTAGTTGCTAGTTGACTGATTTCCTTGTGCCTGTGGTTGATGAATTTATTGTTGGTGGGCATTTCACTGCTAATTTAGTGGCTCAGTCTACCATTTCTTATTGTAGGCATTCCCATAATTCTGCCTTTGAGAATTTCCACATACATCACAGACTCTGGATTGGTAGCACACACCACTGCTGAATGGCCACTATTACCACAAACTTCATACTAACCGTGGCTGTAGGCTGTGTAGCACCCAATTTTATGTTGTTGAGCTGTGTCATCAACTAATTTTGTAGTACAGCAATCTAGTTAGATATTGCAGTAAATTAATCCATCACCAAAACACCATCAACCTTCTTTGTAGTATTTCTTACGTCTGAATGCCACTCAGGATTACTTGTGCAATTCAGTTCAACAAAGTATACAACTCATCATACATTATGTTATGAGCTTGATTACCCACAACTGAATCTAACAAAATATTTGTGTTATGGTCAAGTGCCTCAACAAAAGTATGAGCTAATAGCTCATTTGACTATTGATGGTGCGGACAATCCCAAAGAAGAGCTTTGAAATGCTCCCAAGCATGATATAAATTCTCGTCTGGCTTCTATTTGAGCACATAATCTCATTGCAAAGTCTCGCAGTCTTGCCATGCAGAAAGAAATGGATGAGGAATTTACATGCTAAGTCGTATCATGTTGTGATTGAATTTGCCGGCTCAACATTCAACAACTTCTTTGTTTACCCCAATAATAAAAAATAGAATAGTGTCAGCCTTACATAATCAACATTCACACCTATAGTGATGAATGTGTCACTGATTTCTAGAAAGTTCCATAAGTGGACTTGTGGATCTTCATGCGAAAGCCCAGTAAATTGTCTACTGCTAATCAAAAGCTGCACCATATTCTGTTTGAGCTCAAAATTACCTCTAGTATCTGGTTTCTGAAATGGGGATGTCAAATTTTTTGAAAGTGGGATTTCCACTTCTCTAACTGTCCTGCGGGCTAGTTGTCCTTCATCCATTGGAGTAGGATTCTATTAATCATATTAGATTTGTGGAATTCGGGAGAGAAGTATTGCTTCTCTCCTTCATTGATGGAAGATTCATTCAGGTTTGGGGCTTAGTTGAACCAATTCTCGATCCCTTGCCAGCTCACTACTTTGGAAACCTGTTTCCTGTAAATACAAAACCAAGACCAAGCATAAAACACCAAATAAATTTAAAAAGTAAAACTAAAAAAAACAATTTCCAAATTACAAGTCTCCGGCAATGGCGCAACAAACTTGACAGCGCCCAAGCGTATACGCAAGTGTACGTGGGTACCAAGTAATACATTGGCCTTCAAGAAAGACAAATATCGATCCCACATGGACTTGTTGTAACAACCATTCAAATTCTAGATCACTTATTAATAGTTACTTGATGCAAAATAACCAAAAAGAGTTTATAATTGGTAAACTAAAAATATGGTAAACAGTGCTTATAATAAAAGACTTGAGACAATCAATGGAGTAAAGCCCATGGTTAAAGCACTTTGAACAATCATATTACGTATTTGAACTTCATTCGTTAACTCGCTTATCTTGGTTGTTGAATCGTAGGGTTAATCGCATAATCATGGTCTCCCTACTCTAATCGTTTACCTAACTTAGATATTACAACTACATCATTTAGCGGGGATGTAATAATCCAATTAAGTGTTTAAAGATATCATCCTACGTGTGAATCAGGTAAGACTTCTAGGTACATCCCTGTCCTAGACGCTAATTTGAATTCCTTATTTTATAAAAGAATATAAACCTTACTTTGTTCATCTCCATGATATATCTTCCTATTCCCTCTCCTGAGATCACAAGGTTGACAATATATGTATTATAATGGTGATCAATCCTCAAAATAGATAAAACAAGGATGAACAAGAAACCTAATATGATATGCAAATTCAACGAAATTAATTTAAAATGATAGTAGACATGTTTTTGGCTTTAACCCCAGAAAGGGAATTTTCTTGCCACTAATAGTCATAATCATGATCCAAGATGAATTCATGATATAATATAATAGATAACTAAATTAAGAGAAAATAAAACCTAAGACACGATGTGCAGCAGCTCCCAATCAGTTGAAGGCGTAACAAGATCCCCTACAAAGTGTTTCTCGTGTGTATATATATATAGTATAAACCAATCATAAGCCATGTAAGAGTAGGATATCACATGAATTAAGAACCTAAATGCAGCGTGCGACGTGGGAAGCATTGCCCCAAAATGAACCATGCGGAGCGCCCTTGAGAGCACAGTTATATAGCATGCGACGCATGCTATTCACCACCGGGATGGACCATGCGCCGCGGGCATATAGCATGCCCTTACTGGAATTATACTTGAAAATTTTCTCTAATGAAAAGAGGCCTGCTATGGAGCCTGATTCGCAGGCAATGCACATGCAGCTAGTGGAATTTTCATTAAAATTATTTTCTAATTTTTCAACGTCCATCTTTTTGTCTCATGACTTGTGGTGTAACTTTGCCTTCCTTCCAAGCTTTAAATATTGCTTTCCCATTAAATTCCAGATTTTTCAACATCCATACATCACAATAATCAAATACAAAAGAATTATACATCATCAAATACCATGGATTGGAGTTCAACATATCAAAACATTCACAACGATGAGCAAGAAACACGAGCTAAGACTAGGCTTTCTTGCTTAATCTTTAACATTTTGCTTTGGATCTTGACTTGATTCAATTACACTTTGCACATTACAAATAAATTGTTACATACATAATTACACAATAAAGCCACTAGGAACTTATTCAAAACATTAAAATCCAACACGATAGACTAGAACATCACCAAGCTCAAGCTAGTAAAACTAGTTTTCTCGTCTAGACTCTAAATGATCAATTTAAACCACACTTGTTCGAAAACACTTTTAAACATTCTAATGACAAACTTGAACAATTATATTCTTATTTATATCATCTTTAACACATTAAGTACACGAATTATCCTTAAAACAAGACTAAACAAGTTAGAATAGCAACACTAGAGTGCATAAATATACCCAACATCACCACCCCATACTTAAAGCATTGTTCATCTTCAAACAACTCTTAACTCTAAGCATCACAAGCTAAGGAGACTCTACCATTATACTACATGCAAGACACTCAAGGTAGTACTACATTGACCACATAGAAAGCAAGTTTCTACACTAAGCATGTTACATACACAATTGAAATTTCAAGAACCCTACTTCAAAACATCCTAGCCTCAAGAATTGACTCACCTAGTTGTCAAACTCATGTTCACTGCTCAGCAAGAGAAATCATACAAATCACCCACATTCATCAAACATGTGCCCTCATAATAAGTGAGTTACCCATAATCACTCATATGAATACAACTTATAACACAATGGGTGCAATAATCAAGTTACGATCACTCTCACAAGGATTTCACAAGTTACACATAATAAACCATAGGCTTGTCCTTTGTGTAGTACTACACTAATATTAGAATGCTAGGATTAGGATCAAATAGGTCTTCAAGGGTTATAATGTAGGATAAGGTATGGATAGGAACTATTTTGGCTGAATAGTGATTATCTTCTCTAAGCACTTTAATACAATACATTCTACAGTTAAAACCAATCTCCAACAACCAAATTTCACCACTTTTGTCTACCCTTTTTATTTGTTTTCAACCCATCTTATTAAGATCATTCACAAATACTATGGTGGGAGTCTACTAAGCACATATTTTTAAGTTTTTCCCTTTTTGGTACCCACTCTGCGCTGCACACCCCTATGATAGCCACCCTCAACTTAAGCATTTTGCCTTAGTTGAGGTGCACTATGTCCAAGGAGGACCAGAGCCAAGACAGGTTCATTGTAACATAACTGGTTTAAAAATGGGAACTTCTTCAAAAAAGTTCTATAACTCCCAATCATAACACAATAACCTTTTTCCACACACCAATAAATATCACTTTGGGCTTTATTTTTACCTTTTTCTTTTTCATTTTCACCCTCCTTAACTCACTCATTTTTTCATTAAAGTGCCTAGGAGATTTGTATCAAATAAAGGTATATAAAAGAAGGGATTAGGCTACATATGAGGCTGCCAAACTAAAGCTAAAGGCTCAACATGTCTTACTAGGATTATGCTCAAGGGTAGGTAAAAAAAAAGGTGTAAAACAAGGTTATCAAAGAAATGCCTATATCATCTCCTAAACCCACACTTTTTATTTAGATTTTCTCGCACACCAAGCAAGTTCTAGACATCACATAAAACCAGGAATATACAAATACCTCACACACACATGACACATGCTCAACTTCAAGTAGAATCATAATAGACTTTTAACCAAACAATAATATGAATTCAAATTAAGACAACAAGTGCATGACTCATAACATGAGCCTAAGAGTCTAAAAAGTAGTAATTCACATAATGAACATGCTCTTTTCATACAAACCCACTTGCATCATGCAGTCAAATCTAGGACCAACAAGAATGCTCACTTATTCCAAACACAATTTTTTTTAAATTTACCCTAAAAATAGGAATTTCCCCTCCCACACTTGAAAATCTACTTTTTCCCCAAAGTATACTTAAAAGTAGAGATATAAATACTCCTTGAGGCCTCTAGGCCTATCTAGCAGTATCTTTACACATCAAGGGGTACGGGGACCCCACACTCAGTCTTTGTCATGTTCCTTAGCTCAGGTTTTCTGGCCCATAAATTCGTGACTCAAAAAATTACGTGAAGTAAAAGATAAAACCTAAAAATAAAAAAAACCTACTCAACTTAGATTGCCTCCCAAGTAGCGCCTGATATAGTATCGTGGCATGACCGAACTCAAATTAACCCATTTCCTTCATCCATTTCCTCACACTTGGAGGCCATCCTCTTATTTATTTTTGACCTCTTGAGTGGAAACTCTCAAGGTCATGAAATTTTTCAATGATATCCTTTTCAAGATTTTCAATCTGCATCATGTCAAGCTTAGGTATTTGTGGCTTAGGCTGCTCAATGAGGGTGTCCAAAGAAGTTTTTTGTGGAACAGGCTTCACCACCCCATACTTATCCCCTTCAATCACAGTAATTATGCACAAGTCTTTATAGTGGGATAGTGTGTTAAGTGTTTTGTACACTTTAAAATTGCCTCTTTATCCTCCAACCTTATTGTGAGCATACCCTCTCTTACATCAATTAAATTTCCCCCCATTGCTAAAAATGGACATCCTAAGTTGACTGGTACTCTTTCATCTTTTTAAAAATCTAAAACAATAAAGTCAATAGGAATAATAAATTTACCAACCTTTATGAGAACATCTTTTATTACTCCTTTAGGAAAGGCTATGGCCCCGTTTACCAACTGCAATAGCACTGATCTCGATCTAGGCTTTCCCAAGAACAATGTGTTGAACAAAGATAGGGGCATCAAGTTGATACTTTCCCATAACTCACTAAGTGCCTAAACCACCTCGCTATTGCCAATATGAATGGAGAGAGTGAACTTCCTAGGGTCCTTAAGCTTGTTAAGCATCTTTCAAGACACCACTAGGCTACACTCCTTAGTGACTATTACTACCTCCACATCCTGCAACTTATCTTTATTAGCAACCATATCACTCAAGTACTTATCATACTTGGGAATTCCCTACAAAATATCTAAAATAGGTAGATTAATATGTATATAAGACCCCATAAAGTTCCTTCGTAGTCCGAGCTTTAGATCCTATCAAGTGAAGTGTAATTCTGGCCCTAAAAGATAGAGAAGACACTTCCCAAGTGATTGGAATTTAAAACATATATAATTTTATTAAATTTGACTTTTTGTCATGTAGAGAATTGACTTAGATTTCCAACTATTCCAATTTTGTCCTAATCCGGTATCGGGGTGAGAAGTTATGGCCATTTTACTGAGAGTTATCGGAACCACTCAGGTGCGATGGATGACCCGACAGACCATTGAGTCTGCGATGGACCATCGCTCATCCCATCACAGAAAAAGATGTAACTCCCTTTTCTGGCCTAAGTATGATGGCCAGGATGATGGACCGTCAAGGCTATGATGGACCATCGATGAGACTGTCGCCACTAAGGTAGTGTGGTCTCATCCTGGCCAACGTGCGATGGATGATCCGATGGTCCATCAAAAATATGATGGAATGTTTCTTCGACCATCAAATTATGGTAGTGTTTTTTTTCTGACCGACGTGCGATGGATGATCCGACGGACCGTCAGGTAGCGACGGACCGTCGCAGCCCCCATTCAATATTTTTAACTCATTTTTAAAAGGGTTTTTGGCTCTTTCCACTCTTTTATACCCAGATATATTTCAAATGAAGCAAATGGATTCATTCACCATCCAAAACACAAGAGATCTAGGGTTTCTCCCTCAAGATCAAATCTAAAAATCTTCTCCAAGAAATCTAAGAACTCACTATAGATTCTACAAATTAAGTTGAGATTTAAGTTTTCCAAGTTCAAGGGTTGCAAGAACCCTCTCTCTAGAGTTAGACAAAGAGTTGAAGAAAGATTTTTCATCCAATTTCATAGTCTAAGGTATGTGGGGTTTTGAACAAGGGTAATCCTTTCACTCTTGTGCCCAAAGGCTTATTTAAACTACAATTTTCTATAATTTATGAGATTTTACATGAAATTGAATTGGCGGTTTTCATCCACTGTTATTGGTTGCAAGATTTTGATGTTTCCCCATGAATTGAGAGTCTAATGGCATGATTTTTTCATGTTTTCTTGAGAAATTGAGCTAGATCTATACCCCATGATTTTAATCCTTGAGAAGTTAATAGTTGAAATGTTTGAGATATTGAAGTATATGATTATATTGAGATTATGAGCTAAATTTTTGTAAATTCCAGATTTTTATATGATTTATGAATCTATATGCTATCTAATATGCATTTTAAATACTTTTAACTTGAGATTGAATTATGGGTCATTAAACCCTACTTGAGACTTGCAATTTTATGAACTTTTGTGCTATAAATACCCATGATTTGAGTATTTTGAGATTATTAAGAAATATTTTGACCTAATTGTCATAGAGTTTTGAAATTCACTCTACCAAATGAGATTACAGATTTGATTGTTGGGTTCTTATGAACCATGAGATTATTTTGAAAGTGGATTTCCATGAGATAAGAGAGATAAACTAAAAGGAATTAGTATTTATCACTTAATTGGGTAAGTTACCATGGTTTCTTACCCTAAAACTACGTGCCATCGTAGGTTTTAGATTTTGGGCCTGAGGCCGAGATGATTGGGCCCGAGGCCGAGATAAGTGATCACTGACTTGAGGTTATACTCCTTGGCAAGAGTATGATGCCTCTCCCCAACATGAGGTTTCTTCCTTAGGAGGACAAGACGTTGGACTCTATGTAGCTCGCATGGTTTATGTCGGTTAAGAGAACCTCCCTAAACTAATGTATTTTCCATTGAGATTGAATATTTTCCCTTAAACTTTGAGATGAGATATTTTCTAAAGTGAACAAATTGCTTTTGAGTATTTTCCAAAGAAGGAAGTAGTTTTATCTACTAATAAGAGTTGATCATTAGTTTTTAAACCAAAGTCATATGATTCTAAGTTTCAAGTGTTTGAGCTTGAAAGAGTTATAAATTCTTGAGCATTAAAGAAGTTTTACTCTCCATGAGATATATGCATGAGTTTGAAAGTATTTTTTAAATCTTTCATTAGTCTTTGAGTAGTGAGAATAAGAGAAGAGTTCAGATTTTTAAAGCTAAAGTATAATGACTCACGAGATTAGTATTACATGCTTCATTCTACATGATTTATGAGCTTTACATTTTAACTTATTCAAGCCATGTGAGTCATGTTATGCATGATTTGATTGAAGAGTATTGATACTATTTTTATATAAATAGATATAACCCTATATACTCAGTACATTCCCAAGTGTTGATCCACATATACGTCTATGTGCTACATTGTCTTATAATGTAGGCTCAGGTGCTCAGTCCCAGCCTCGTTAGTAATTTTCGAGTACTTTTGTCTACATCTCCACAGTAATGAGTCCTCATGGTTCGAGGACCTATCTTCAAACATTTCAGTATTTGAATGTTTATGTTATTACTTTCAGTTCAGTTTGAGTCAGTTGGGGACCTGTCCCAACGGCTCTCGAGTTCATGGAGTACTTGAGGCTTTGTCAGACTAGTTATCAGACTGTGGTTGTTTTGAGATTTCCAGTATTATGGTCATTTGGATCGAGTATTATCTTCGTATTTCCTTCCATTTGATATGAAAGTACTAGTGTTTTGTATATTCCTTCTTGAATGAGTTATTATGAGAGGTAATAGGCTCAAAAGGTTAGCTTGGGGCCACATCTCGGGAGGTGATTTTGGGTCGTTAGAGTATAGCTCTCTGAACATATCAAAGAACTTCTTGAAGAAGGCATCCCCCTTTGCCTTTATATGCTTCTGTGGGAAAGGTAGTTGTAGGATCTTCTTTACTTCTTCAGCAACTTTTTCTTTCGAGTACTCAAACTTTCTCGACTTTTCAGCAACTCTGCCATTTACCTGCCCAGTCACCATATCAGCATCTACCTCCTTAGTTACCTTTGGAGGTTCTTCATTAAGCTCTTTACCATTTCTCAAAGTGATTTCCATTACTTGTTTTGGGTTTTTAGTATCTCCTGGCAAATCACCATGAGGCCTGATATTTAGTGTCTGCTATAACTTCCATAATTGCAACTCTAATCTTTTTGTGTCCTCTTGCCGGTTCTTTACATCGGCATCCAACTGTGTTTGATTAGTTAGAATCTATTTGTCATCTCTTCCAAGTTTCTAGTTGACTAATTTCCTTGTGCCTGCAATTGCTGAATTTGTTGTTGTTGGGCATTTCATGGCTGATTCAGTGGTTGAGTATGCCACTTCATGTTATAGGCATTCCCATAATTCTGCCTTTGAGCATTTCCCACATACATCACAGACTCTAGATTGGAAGCACACACCACCTTTGAATGGCCACTGTTACCACTAACTTCAGACCAACCTGCAACTTGTTGGATTGCATTCAGAGAAAATATAACCTATGAGAGGATGTGCAGCAACTCCCAATCAGTCAAGGACATAACGAGATCCCTTACAAAGTGTTTCTTGTGTATATATATAGTATAAACCAATCATAAGGCGTGTAGGAGTAGGATATCACGTCCATGAGAGTACCTAAATGAAGTATGCGATGCAGGCAACATTGTCCCAAAATAAAGCATGCGACACACCCTTGAGAGTATGAGTATAGAGCATGCGACGCATGCTATTCACCACCGAGATGGACCATGCGTCGCGGGTGTACAGCATGCCCTTACCATAATTACACTTCAAAATTATCTCTAAGGAAAAAATGCCTTCTATGGAGCCTGCTCGTGGGCTATTCGCATGCAGCTACTGGAAGTTGCCTTAAAAATATTTTCTAAGTGTTCAATGCCCATCTTTTTGTCTTATGACTCGTGGTATTACTTTGCCTTGCCTTCCAAGATTTTGGCGTTGTTTTCCATTTAATTTATAGTTTGTTCAACATTAATACATCACCCTTATAAACTCCAAAAGAATCAAACATCATCAAACACCATGGATTAAATTTCAACACATCAAAACATTCACAACGATGAGCAAGAAACACGAGCTAAGACTAGGCTTGCTTGCTTAATCTTTAACATTTTGCTTTGGCTCTTGACTTGATTCAATTGCACTTTTAACATTCCAAAAAAGTTGTACCACACATAATTACACAATACAACCACTAGGAACTTATTCAACACATTAAAATCCAATGTGATAGACTAGAACATTACCTAGCTCAAGCTAGTAAAACTAATTTTCTTGTCTAGACTCTAAATGATCAATTTAAACCCACACTTGTTTGGAAACACTTTTAAACTTTGTAATGACATCGTTGAACACTTATATGTTTATTTATATCATCTTTAACACATTAAGTACACAAATCATCCTTAAAACAAGACTAAACAAGCTATAATAGCATCACTAGAGTGCATAAATACACCCAATATCATACACTATGACTCGTATTTAGTCTTTATGACTTATAGTGACCAGTATTCACTTGGATAGTAGCTCAAGGACCTCTAATTGTTGACCCCATGAGTCACACCCTTTGACTTGTAGTCGGTCTTTATGACTCGTTAGGTGTGAGTCATAATCAAGACAATACCTCCGATGATCCTTACTGTTCAGGCTATGATTAGGGTCGTAAGAGATGTAATGACTAACTACTACTTGTAGGCTCAGTCATAGTCTAAGTAGTGAAGGGAAAAACTCAAATTTTCCAAAGGTCAAAATTCTGAGGTGTGACATTCTCCCTCCAGGATCATTCATACCTGAATGATGAGTCAAGGTATCCCTTAGCATGATTCTAAGACCAAAACACAACCACATTTTTTCCTTTAACAAAGTAAAAAAAAAGATGAAAAATGAAATCACATACCTTAAGAATGATTGAATAATCCAGGGAACAAGAATGGATATCTAGACTTCATTTCCTCTTCAGCTTTCCAAGTAGCTTCTTTTACCTTTTCGTTCCTCCATAGAACCTTCACTGAAGCCACATCCTTAGTCCTCAAATGATTGACTTGCCTATCTAAAATCTCAATCGGGACTTCCTCATAAGACAAAGAGTCCAAAATACCAACACTCTCAACAGGCACAACCAAGGAAGATCACCTACGCACTTTTTCAACATCAAATTATGAAACACGAGATGAATGGAACCCAAAATCAAAAGCAAATCCTATTCGTAGGAAACATTCCCGACTCTTCTCAAAATTTGATATGGGTCAACATTACGGGGACCCTTCTTTCCAAATCTCATCACTTCTTTCATAGGAGACACTTTCATGAACACCCAATCACCAAAATCAAACTCTAAGCCCCTCTGCCTCATATTTTTATATGACTTTTGGCGAGTTAGAGTGGTCTTAAGCCTATCTGGAATCACCTTCACCTTCTCTATGGCTCGGTAAAACAAGTTTAGACCAAACTACCTAGTCTCACAAACCTCAAACTACCCAATAGGAGATCTACACCTCCTACCTCCCAAAACCTCTCTTAAATGACCGCCAAAAGTGAGAAGAGAATTGCGTATCTCGATCAAAAATAATGGAAACTTGGTTACCATGCAGTTTAACTATCTTTTCGATAAATATCTTAGCATAATCCTCACTTGAGTAAGTCGTTCTTACAGGCAAGAAGTGAGCAGACTTATTCATCCTATCCTTGATGACCCAAATCGAATCATGTTGATTCTGACACCATAAAAGACCAGTAATGAAATCCATATTAATCACTTCCCACTTCCACACCTCCAATGATCCACCTTCACTTGATAACAAATCATGCACTTAACCACAAATTTGGCCTCATCTCTCTTCATATTATTGCACCAATAAAATTCCTTCAAATTATTGTTCATCGTTGTAGAACCAGAATGAACTGTATACCTCAACTTATGAGCCTTAGTTAAGATTCTTTAACGCAGCCTATCAACGTCTAAAACACACAATTTACCTTGGTACCTCAAGATACCATCACCACTAATCTCAAAGCCATCACCTTCTATTGTACCGCACCATCCTTAATTTGCATCAAGATAGGATCTAAGATCTATTTCTCCTTCACCTCATCACTAAGATATGAATTCACCACTTCTTGAGCAATTACACCTTCATCCTCAGAACCTAAAAGGTGAACTCCAAGATTAGCCAATTGGTGAATGTCCTTCACCAATCCCTATTTCTCCTTATCCATGCGAGATAAGCTACCCATGGAAAACCTTCTAAGAGCATTAGAAATCACATTAGCCTTACTTATATGGCAAAGAAGACTCATATCACAATCCTTGAGCAATCCAATCCATCCTCTTTTCCTGAGATTCAAATCATTCTGGGTGAACACATACTACAAGCTTTAATGATCCAAAAAGATAATAATATGAACCCCATAAAAATAATGGCGCAAAATCTTCAAAGCAAAAACTACATCAACCAGCTCCAAATCATGCTTAGGATAATTTATTTCATGAACATTTAGCTACCTAGAAGCATAAGTCACTACCTTACCACGCTGCATCAATACACAACCAAATAACATACGAGATGCATCACAATAAACAACAAAATCATCAGTACCCTCGGGCAGGGTCAAAACCTAAGCAAAAGTCAAGTTGTCCTTGAATTTATTAAAACTACCCTCGCAAGCATTGTACCACAAAACTTTACCTTTTATGGGTCAACTTAGTCAATGGAGCAACAATCGCAAAGAAGCTCTCCATAAACCTCCTAAAATACCCAGCTAAACCCATAAAGCTTTGAATATCGATTGGAGTCGTGGGTCTAGGAAACTTCTTAGACTATACCAAGATGTTATCAATTAACACAATGATGAACAAATCCAATAATAGTCTAAATACCTAGTTCGTAAGATCTATAAATGCAATTGGAGCATTAGTTAACCTGAAGGACATAACCAAAAACTCATAATAACCATACCAGGTTTGGAAAGGAGTCTTACAAATATCTGCCTCCCTAATCTTCAATTGATGATAACCCGATCGAAGATTAATCTTAGAATAATATCTAGCACCCTGAAGTTGGTCAAATAGGTACTAGGAAGAGGCTACTTATTCTTCATGGTAACCTTATTCAGATAATGGTAATCTATACATATCTTAAGCAAACCATCCTTCTTATGCATGAAAAGCATAGGAGTACCCCATGGGGAAACACTAGGGCAAATAAAACCATTATTAAGAAGATCCTTTAATTGCTCCTTACGTTCTTTCAAATTAGCTGAAGCCATTCTATAAGGTGGGATGGAGATAGGACGAGTATCCAACAGAAGATCAATCCCAAAGTCTATTTCCCCATCAGGAGGAATACCAGAAAGATCATCAAGAAATACTTCAGAAAATTCATAGACCATGAGGACAGATTGTAAAGAGGGAATCTTAGAACTAGAATCTTTAACCCAAACTAAATGGTACAAACACCCTCTGGAAATCAACTTCCAAGCTCTAAGATAAGAAATAAACCTTTCCTTAGGCACTAGGGAATTCCCTTTCCACTCAATCACCGATTCATTCAAGAATAAAAATCTAACCCTCCAGGTCCTACAATCAAGAGATGCATAAAATGAATGGAGCCACTCTATCCCTAAAATAACATCAAAGTCTACTATATACAACTCTATCAAATCCACCAAGGACTCCCTACCAAATATAGATACCACACAACCCCTATAGACCATTCTTACCACAATAGAATTACCCACCAAGGTAGAAATTAGAAATGGGTTTGAAATTCTTTCTAGACTAAAACAATATTAAGCAGCCACATAAGAGGTCATATAAGAGAGGGTAGACCTCAGATCAAGTATGAAATACACGTCATAAGAGAAAAGTTGTAATGTACTAATGATAACATTAGGAGATACCTCAAATTCCTGATGGGTGGCAAAAGCATACATGTGATATCAACCAATACTGATACTAGACGTGGCACCCTTTAGTACAAGAGTTGAAGACGTAGCAATAGGGACCTTGTTAGCTCCAAAAGCAACATTAACTAAAGTACACTCTAGGTGTATGTGACCAAGCTGACCACACTTATAACATTGATTCCTCCCTTTATAATGGCCTCGATACAGATGCCCGTAGAATCTACAAAATGGATAAGATAGAGCTGACTGAGCTCTACTATCCTGAGACTGGGTACCTTATGCCTTAATCCTACCATCAGTCTGAATGCGATGATTGCCAGACGGCTTTGGATAAGGAGCACTAGCAGTAGAATATAAACCAAAACTTTCCCTATTCTTTCTCTTATTCCACTGCCTACTATATCTACCACTATCCTATTGGCCCCCACCCTACTCCAAATAGCTGAACTTTTATTCTATATTTTCCCTATCTTTACTTATTTCTTTCTCCTACCAATAAGACCAAACTAGCGTGATAGAGAGGTCACTATCTGGGACAAAAAATGAATAAATCAATAGAATTTGGCATTAGAAATTTCTCATTAGGCTGGTGGAGCATGAACATCATCAGCCTAAGAAGCTTAAGAAAGACTAGTAGAGACCGATAAAAATCTATGAGGGGCAATACAATCAGGATTTGGGACCCTCAGGTCTGAATTCCACAATCAGGGTGAGTTCTATCCATATTATCCTCAGGTGGGATAGAGGAGTTTCAACGAGCATCAGATCTTTGGAAAGGTATGATCTTAAATATGAACAAATGAAATTAGAGGAGATTTCAAGAACTTAGACTCTATAGCTCAAAAATAGATACCAAGAAAGGAAATATTCCTAAATGCCTCTTAGCCTCTCCATCATAAGTGTGGAATGTTAATCACCTATAAAATAGACTCAACTTGACATAGCTTTGTGGACACCCAATGACCATGAACCTAGGCTTTGATACCAAGCTTTTCATGAACCGAACCAATGCCTAGACATGATGTGTATCTCAATTCTTCCAAGGACTGGAGATCACCCCATACCCTAACCAATCAGAATATAATACATCTAGCAGTGGATGAATTCTGAACATTTAACAAGATAGGTAACTTAACTAACTCATAAAAGAAATCTAAGAATTTTAACAACTATTCAATCCATAGTAATCGACACAGCCTATTACATAAAACCAACATCTCCTAAGTTGGTAAATGCCCCGACGATAGCCAAAAGTATCCATTAGAAGTAGTCTAAGACCTAAATAAAACAAGACTTTAAAATGATATCCCTTTTAGATAATGGAAGGTCACCATTTCAAAGTTGACTGCCCAAAAACCTATCACTACATATACAAAGTAGAAGTTTTTCTGTTCCCTGCATAGCATGGGGATATAACATTCAGAGATAGTTAGAGGAGTAAGCACTATCATGTAACTCAGGGAAGGGATAAAATAATTCCATTATTAAATTAGTTCAAAATTATTCCAAAACCATATACACATACACATACATATAAATATAAGATGTCAGGATAGGGAACAAGGCTTAGCATGAAAGTTAAAACATTAGCATGGAATTTGTAACTCAAATCATCATTCAAACCCATAGGCTATATGGGTCAAGCTCTTTCTACTAGTTGGGTCTAACTCCCTCTCTGCTGGTTGGGGCCCAGTGTGTATTAGTCGTATGAACAAGATAAATCTAGGGAAGGCCCAAACCATCATGGCTACAACTAGTCAAAAATTTATATATACATAATGTGTGAAATATTCATACAATCATAAATATCAACCCCACTCCAGCAAACATGGTTCCTAGTATCGGTCCTTCAGGACATCCACCTTTATGGCTCAGCTACACAACCCCCTTTAAAGCCCGATTAAAATGTTTTACATATTTTTATTCATTTAACTAAAGACTATTTAATAAGGCACATACTGTTGTTATCGTCATACCAATTTTGCTTACAAGCGAATAGTATGATGCCCTTTCTATTATCCATCAATTAGGGGGAATGCCATAACCCCTTTTGTTCATTAAATCAAAACATAGCCAATAAGGCTTTCAAAACCCTTTTACCCATTTAACCATTTATGCAATGCATTACTTCAGGAAAGTAAGTCAAATTATGTGATTATCTATATTTCAAAGCCAACTATGCAAAAGGGTTGAGGGAATAAAATTTCCAAAACCAAATTCAAAAACAAATAATTAAATTAGGAGAATGCCTCATCCCCTATTCAAATCCCCATACCCATGCACCCAATTAGTTCAAAAACCACTGATAAAGCATAAGTAATGCATATAAATCCACATGAATAAACATGAAACATATGATTTTATAGCAAACAAGTTTAAAGAAAGAGTAACTTTCCTAAGAGTACCACAGTTATGGAGAAAAATCACCCCTTGAAGCTCTAATGGCAAATTCTTAGAAACCCTAGTTATTTCTTGACTTAGGGATTTGGGAGTGTTTAAAACTTATTTATGAGTGAGTAATGAGAAGTTATAGGGTCACTTAGGGTATTTTAGGTCATGGGTTTGGATTGGTGAAAGAGGAAATGATAAAAGCGCCCCTATTTAAAAGTGTAGAAAAAGATGCCCAGTCATCACGGGTCATGTCACTACTTGTGATATCTGGCTAGGAGTTGTCACCGAAACTTGTAGTCTAGGAAGAGACAAGGGGTATACACACTGGTATGACTATGAGTAATACCCTATGATTCATACTTAGTTATTATGACTTGTAGTGACCAGTCATTACCTCGGTAGTAGCTTAAGGAGTGGTCACTATTGACCCCACGAGTCACACTCTATGACTCGTAGTTTCTTTTTTTTGACTCATTATGTATGAGTAGTAATCAAGAAAGTACCACAACCGATCCTTACTGGTAAGGCTACAATTAAGGTCCTAAGACCTGTAATGACTAACTATGACTCGTAGGCTGAGTCGTAGTCTGAACAATGAAGGGAAAAACTAAAAATTTTCCAAAGATCAAAATTTTAGAGTGTTATAGGCACTTGTTAATTATATATTCCTCTTCTTCCCAAGTAGCTCCCTGAACTGACTGGGTTCTCTACAGAACCTTTACTAAGTGCTCTCTTTATTTATCAACCTATGAACCAGATGATCAAGAATCTCAATAGGGACCTCTTAATAAGAGAGGCTATTTTCCACACCAATACTTTTCTGCATGTTTCACTGATGCTGGGTATCTAATGCATTTCCTCAGCAAGGAGACATGGAACATTAGGTGCACTGATGCTAAATCTTTAGGAAACTCTAACTCATAGGCTACCTTCCTATACTGACTCAAAATCTTATGAGGTACCAACATAGCGGGGACTAATTTTCCCTTTCTTACCAAATCTCTTCTCCTCTTTCATGGGTGAAATCATTATTTATACAAAATCACCAACATCAATCTCAAGCTTTCTTCTCCTCACATATGCATAGGATTTTGACAACTTTAGGCCATTTTTAGTCTCTTTCTAATCAACTAAACTTTCACCATTACCTCATGCACTGAATATGGCCTTATAAATGCATCTTTACCAACCTTAAACCAACCAATATGAGATCTACACCCCCTACCATAGAGATTCTCAAATAGGGCCATCTAAATATAAGAGGGTTACTTGTTATTGTAATCAAACTCAATCAAAGGAAAATTATCATCCCAACTACCTTTGAAATCAATCACACATGCCCTTAACATATCATCTAAGTTCTAAATGGTCCTCTCTACCTAACTACCTGTGATATGCTGTGTTGAGGTAAACCTAGGTACCAAGACCTTTCTAAAAAAACTTCCAAAATCAAGAGGTGAACTGGGTACCTCTGTCTTAAATAATGGTTAAAGGGACCCTATGAAATTTCACCAACTCCCTAAGATAGAGGTAAGCTTAATCCTTAGCTTAATCTGAAGTACTTGCTGGAAAGAAATAAGATGACTTAGTCATTCCATCCATAATGATCCAAATTGAATCATGCTAATGAAGAGTATGAGGAAACCTTATAACGAAGTCCATATTCACCACTTCCCACTTTCAAGTAGAAATAATAAAGTCCTAAAGCATACCACTAGGACTTTGGTGCTCAACCTTAATTTGCTAGAAATTTTGACACTTAGCCATGAATTATATAATGTCCTTCTTCATACTATTCCAACAATGGACTTTTTGCAAATTGCGGTACATCTTAGTAGCTCCCGAATGAATAGAATATTGCAAACCATGAGCTTTTGGTAATATCTGCTTCCTCAAATCATCCATATTAGAAATACATAATCTGCCCTAACATTGAAAAACACTACCCCTCTCTTGGGAGTATACCTCAACCTTTTGATTCTGAACTGCATGTTTCAACTTAAGCAATATCGGATCACTATCTTTCTTTTCCTTTACTTTGGCAACCAAGGAAGATTCCGAACTATTCTAAACCCATACACTACCTTCCATCAAATAAACCAACTGAAGTCCCAACCTATCAAGATAATGGAATTCATGAGATAACTCTTTCTTATCATCCTTAATATGAGAAACATTACCCATAGATAATCTTCTAAGAGCATCAGCCATCACATTGGCCCTGCTTGGGTAATACAAGACACTGAGATCATAGTCCTTCAATAACTCAGCTAGCTTACGTAACAAAGATTTAGATCTTTTTGACTAAAAACATTCTGAAGACTCTTGTGATTAGCAAACACATCAACATTAACCCCATAGAAATAATGCCTCTAAACCATTAAGGCAAAGACAACTGCAACTAACGAGATCATGAGCCGGGTAGTTCTTCTTATGAGGTTTGAGTTGTCTAGAAGAATATGCTATAACCTTGCCTTGCTACATCAACACACAACCAATACAAACTCTAGAAGAATTATAATATACCACAAAAATATTTGAACCTTATGGTAGAGTCAAAACTATGGTTAAGGTAAATTAAGTCTTTAAAAACTCTGCTCGCATGAATTTGACCGCTAAAACTTGACTTTTTTCGGAGTCAGTCTGGACATCGAAGAAGTAATAGATGAAAATCCTTCCACAAACCATCTGTAGTAGCCAGCTAAAATAAAAAAACACCTAATAGCTGATAGAGATATAGGTCAAGGGTAGTTTCTTACTTCTCTAGTCTATTGAGGATCAACTCTAATGCCTTTTCTGTGAATGATATGATCGAAAAGTGTTACTAATTTCAAGTAGAATTCACTTTTGATAAACTTAGAGAATAACTGGTGATCTATAAGAGTCTGCAAGTCCTTAAGTGATTTGCATGTTCACCCTCACTCTGAGAGTTTGTGAGGATGTCATCTATGAAGACTATAATGAACATGTCCAAGTACTGCTTAACACCTTATTCATTAAGTATATAAAAGTCACAGGAGCAATATTTAGTCCAAAAGACAAAAATATAAATTCAAAGTGACCATATCGAGTTCTGAAGGCTGTCTTTAGAATATCATAATCTCTGAATCTGAGTTGATGATAGCCGGATCTAAGGTTTATCTAAGAGAAATAGTGTGCATCTAAAGTTGGTTGAACAAGTCATCAATTCTGGGGATGGGATACTTATTCTTGATTGTGACTTTTTTCAACTTATAGTTGTCAATTCATATTCAAAGAGAACCATCTTTCTTGCTTATTAATAGAATTGGAGAACTCCATGGAGAGACACTCAGCATAATAAATCCCTTATCTAAGAGATCTTTTAATTCCTTAAGATCGGCTGGAGCCATTCTATATAGTGGAATTAAAATAGGTTGGGTATCTGGAAAGAGATCTATTCTGAAGTTAATTTCCCTCTCGAGAGGAACTCTTGGCAGATCTTCAGGAAATAATTTTGGAAACTCATTCACTATTGGTACAGACTCAAGACTCATAATTTCAGACCTTTAGTCCTTGACTCGAACAATATTATATATGCACCCCTTGGAAATAATTTTTCTAACCTTATGGAAAACGACTAATCGACCTTAATGGAACTGAGGTAATACCCTTCCATTCTATACTAGCTTATTAGGAAACTGAAACTAAAATACTCTATTTTTATAATCAGCTGAGGAATCAACTGAGGATTAGAAAACTGGAGCCAATCCATGCCAAGAATAGTATCAAAATCAGTCATTTCTAACTCTACAAGGTAGATCGAAGTGACTTTTTGGGATATTATGATTGGGAAATTTATGTATACCTGTCTATCTATGATTGAACTACCAACTAAGGTAGAAATTGAGAAGGGTTCTGCAAAGATTTCAGGACATACATCAAAATCTACGGCTATATAGGGAGTTATAAAGGAAAGTTTAGATCTAGGATCTAATAATTCATGAACATAAATATGAAATACTTGTAACATACTAGTAACAACATCAGGAGAACCCACTTGATCCTGTCGAGTCTGAAAGGCATAAAGCATATTTTGGTGCTGTCCACCAGTAACTTTAGATGTGGCACCCTGCTTAGTTGGGCAACCTGCTGAAACGACTAGAGAATTAGTTTGACTCTGTTGTTGATCATTTCTACCTTTATGGGAAACCATAGGACACTCCCTTACTCTATGGCCTGCCTTGCCACACCTAAAAAAAACATCACTACCAGCCATGCACTCTTCCTTATGGTTCTTACCACATCTCTTGCAGACTGGGTTGGTATGAATACTATTCATACTTTTTTGGGACTTAGATCTTGGCATCCTATCACGAGTATCCTATTTGAACTTAGCCACTGGAGTACTGGTAGAAAATAGAGCTGGGGTTGAAGATTTTTAGCAAACTAAAATGATTCCCACCATCTGACCTCTACTGAGAAAAATTGAAATTGCTAATTCAGGCCCTATTATTTTGCCTTTCCTTCTCTTTAATATTTCCTCATTAATCTGCTGAGCATGAACAATCAATCTTGAGAGATCTATCTCCTTAACCAACATACTCGTCCTACACTCTTTAACGACATCCTTAGAAATACTAAACACAATCTTACTTATTCGGGCCCTTGAGTCAGCCACCATAGTCGGGGAATACCTTTCCAACTAAATAAACTTGAGTCAATAATCCTTCACACTCATGTTGCTCTACTTCAAGTTGATGAAATCTTTCAATTTGGCTTTCCTCAACTCAAGTAGGAAGAGCCTATCCAGAATTACAGTAACAAACTCATCCTACTCTACAGGCCCTGCATCAACATGCCTATCCTTTATCTACTACTTAACCTAGGTGTGAGCCACTCCTTGCAATTGGTACACAACCAAGTCAGCACTTTCACTCGAAGTGACACGCATAATATCAGTCACCTTCTGCACACTATCTATAAAATTTTGTGGATCCTCCTTAGGTTTGGACCCAAATAACACATGGGGATTTATCCGAGTAAATTCTCAAATTCTAGTTGCTATCTTATTTTCTACTGGGTTGGTTAGGGAAACAACTTGCTAATTATTTTGAGCATCCATAGATTGGAAAAATACTGTTAAAGTAGCCCTAAACTCAGTGTGAGAGACCTTCTAATTCAAAGGGTCTTTGAGAACTGGCGATGGTGCTTATTGTTTCCTATTCCTACTTCCATTGAATCTTTTGGGAGGCAAAATTCATAATATGAATAAAGAATGAATTAGAAAAGACATTTTGATAGAGTTCACACTCTATTGTATAACATGAATAATGAAAGAAGTGAGACTTTCCTAAAATATTTCTTAGCCTCTTGCCTATAAGTGTGGCGCACTTCATACCCATGAATAAGGCTCTACCTAAAGACACTTTCAGATACCCTAGGACACTTAAACTTGCCGCTCTGATACAAAGTTTGTCATGACCCGAGACTACCCCTATCATAACATGGTTCTTAGAGCCACAAGTGTTTCTAAGCTAACCCATGGCCTTGCTTGCACTAGGGTACATAAGAAAATTTACAAAATATTATAGGCCAAAGCTAAACTAAAAAAATTGATAGTAAATAGTAATAGAATCTATGCTAATACTATCTGAAATACTCAACAAATTGAAAACATGTCTAACTGTCTGAATGCATCTAAATCAAAATAAGTTATTGGGACAAGCCCAAAACTAGCTCCAACTAACTTAAATAAAATAAAAAGCTAAATAGATAACTGATAACTAGTCCTCAAATGATTAGCACTCACCAAACTAATGTTGAGTGATATGGGAATATGCTAGGCACAATATGGGTACTGAGAATCCTTACCTATATTATGAGACAATATAGTGCAAAAAAGCATGCGATCAGTACTTTGAATATACTGAGTATGCAAGATGGGAATCTAACTGGCATAAAATAAACATGTATGCATGTAGACATGATAATCTAAATGTAGAAGCAAGCATAATAATATGTACTAAATAAAGCTATATATCTAAATACAAGGTAATACAAAATCTGAAATCGAAACATGAACTAAATCATAAATTGAGGAGTGTGGGAGCTAACTTTAATTGACATACCCCAATCTAAGCAAAATCAGGTTCCAAGTATTACCCCAGTTGGAAGGGTATTAGTACCTTACCAAGGGTACTAATACTAACTGGTGTGGATCCACTAAACTAATGTATTGAAGGACTAGGTTTTCAAGCCTAAATTGATGGGTGACCCTTTATAGCCTACAATAGTGCTATAGTTCTAGAACTTATGGAATTTTACTAATGGTCTCAAGCCCAACTGATAGGTGAGCAGCTATCCCTATACTCACTCGATGCTAAGTACTACTCCTAACTAAATGACATTGAAGTATAAACTGACACGTGAACTGATAACTGATATGCTCAAATCATGATATTCTGTACATAATGATTCATGTATAAATCTGAAGTACTCAATAACATATAAACTGATATATTCATATAACTATATTCCTGGGTATCAAGTGTTCATAACCTACCAGATGTTAAGAGAAAATTCATAATATAAACCCAGAAACTCAACAAGATATCATGATAAGGGAGTTTTTGGTTATGAACATAGAAGATGCTATTCAGTTGGGAAAAATGCGTATTCATGGTTTTATTTCAAAATAAAGTAAAGAGTTTAAAGAAAACTCATATTTGACTTATAACCCAATTTGAGAGGAAAATATAGTAGAAACTTTAGGTGTTTTTGGGGCTCAATGGGTGAAAGGAACCCATTGATGAAATCCCATATACCTGAAAGTGAATTTCTTGGAAAATTCCTTGGATCTTGTGCTTGAACATGAGGAACACTAGGTTGCTTTGGAAAGGAATAAAATCTTTTATTTTTTGCTAAGTGTATTGATTTTGGAGATTATGAGGTGCTAGGGTAAGTTAATCCCTCAATGACTGATGTTAGAGTGCCCGAACGACATGGGTTTGGGATTAAAATAATGGGAATTGACCAAACAACCCTTTTTGAATTATGTAGGGATTTGAAACAAGCAATTGTTGTGGCTCACATCATGACTTATTATGTATTGTCACGAGTCATGGCATAAGGTATGATTTGAGGTCCTGAATCTTGGGCCTTCATTGCTATGACAATGACTTCTCTTCTAATGACTAATTAAGACTGATCATGAGTCATTATGAGAAGTCATGGTCTGAGACTTGATTTATGGATTTCCTTCTATTATGATGATGGGTACATCTAATGACTCGTTAGTTTTGTAATAAGTGTTGGCTGGACTCATTACCATTGAGCTAAATTTTTGGCACTCCTACTGTTATGGCAGAGACTCCACATAATGAATCGTTATGTCTAGTAATGGGTCATTGCCTGAGTCATTGTCACTAGTAGTTTAATAGACCCTAGGAATTTTCCATAACATTTATCCATGATATAGGATTACGGCGATATTTGTGGCACTGGAAAGCTAATTTAATTCCCTATCTTTTAATGGATCTTGAGATGAAAATATTTGAAATTAAAGAGGAGGTGACTTGAAATTTTTCTATGAGTCGACTACTGACTCCTCATAGTCGTGTAGCCTGCAGATCATTGCACTTCACAAATAAAATAGATTTAAAACAATTAAGCAAGTAAATAACATAACAT
This sequence comes from Capsicum annuum, assembly GCF_002878395.1. NCBI lineage: Eukaryota > Viridiplantae > Streptophyta > Magnoliopsida > Solanales > Solanaceae > Capsicum > Capsicum annuum. The sequence goes on from NC_061116.1 coordinate 41,796,520, forward strand.
AAAGTAACAACACAAAGATTTATCCTGGTTCAAAACACCAATGTGGTGACTACTTTCAGTCCCCTTAGGTTTCAAAATTTCCTTAGATCATTCAATGTTTGGCTCGAGTACAATGATAGAAAACAAGTTCTGAAGACTTATTTTGCTCCTCAAATCTTGTGACAGCTTCATTTGATGTTATAGTGTTGACTCAATTCTAATATTTATATAACAAGTATAAACTAAGCGGTTACAAATACTTGTGAGACTAAGATTGAGACACTTTGAATTTTCTGCTTGAAGTTGCGTGACCCATGTCTGTCTTCAGTATTTATATTTTATAGTCTTCGACTACTACTTTTCATAAGGAAACCCAAGAGATTTATTCTCAATCAAGGATTTAAATTGATTCCTTAATTGAGGGATGGTACCATAATGTATGTCTATATTAGATATGTCTATACGTGGTGCAGTTTCCATGATTACACATGTCCATATTAGATATGTCCATATACCGGTTGTGGTCTATCTTTCTTTATGTTCTAATTTTGTCTGTCGTGATTCTAGAATTATGATCCTTCTTATATTTCCATGATATTTGATTAGTTTCCTTGCCTTAATGTTTGGATGCCGTGATCATCCATACCTTCGGATGAGATACCCAACAATATTCTAATATTCTTTATCTTCTTTTACTTGATCATGATTGATCTTATATTCCATGACTTTTGGGCTGAGATTCTCTTTCCATTTGTTCTAACTATGACTGATTTACTTAGATGTCATAGATTGTGAATTTATGTCTTTCCATTCCTGGAGCTGGCTTTTTTTATAACGTCTAAACATTAGTCATTCCAATATCCTTCAAAGGTACATTTGTTAGTTTGTCATTATTAAAACATAGACTTAGGAGGCTAATGATACGCCCAAATTACAACTTTCGTTAGAAAGTGTAAGCGGTCACTGTCAAATATAGAACCCAACTGGGTTGGATGTCGAATCCCACATGGAATACTATGATCACTAAGTGTTGCGATTATTATTAGACTGTTGATCGAAGGTTCAAAGGTAAGGGGGGTTTGGTTTAAGTGCACAATAATATTATCAGTGTAACGATGAGATGATATGTGTAATTATATTTGATCACAGAGAATGACAAGTTAGGGTTATGTCCACCTTGTAGCTTCTACTTCTCTATTAACTATGAGTAATACAGATTTTATACATGCATGCACTTATAGAGAGACGTATTCTAATTCTAAATCCAAGTGTTTTTCAACCATTAAGGATTTATTCACCTTAGTTCTTTCGAATCCAAAGTGTGCAACAAATTGTACGAACTCTCCAAGAAGTTAATCCTGCTAGGGCATTAACGTGTAAAATAGAGGTTGGAGACCCTATTTTCTCGTCACACTCTCTTTTCCAAATAGTAACTTTTCTATCAAACAAGTTATTGCTATAATGGTGTATTCCCTATGTTTGCAACCATGAGAATTCAATCAGAATGAAGAGAGTAATGATATAAGTGGATTAACACATCATAAATTCAAAAACCCATAGCAATAGAGAGTATACTACAAGGTTGCCATAACCCTAAAAAATAAACTTAGCTACTCATGAATAAAACAGAAATCAACATAGAAATATTCATCATACCAAAACTTAGAACGATCTTGGTGATGAAGATGACTATCGAAATTAAGAGAGAAACACGTTTCTCTCTCTCTGTCCTCAAGCTAAGCCGCTTTCTCTTCTTTTCAAAATAATACAGAATGTGAATAATGAACTAAAAATTCAGCAATTATGCTTTTAATAACATCTTTCTCTAATAAATTTCTACTGCATCCTTAACTATTTAAAAATATTGAGTTTGCCCGAAAAAAAGTTCCCATACGTCACATTCAGTCCAAGAGCTGCTTTTCTTTTTATGTGAAGTTTTCCTTTGCTGTCCACAGGTCCCCAAAGTGCTGTAATCTTCCTCATTAGTACCTGAAAAGCATGCTAATCACATAGGTCAGCTCACTTAACTAAAAATAGACTAAAACTGCAAGAATTATGTATTTTATCCTCAAAACTTAGCTAAAACATGGGTAAGTTATGGTGCTTAGACGTATAAATACGTCCAACATCAGCTAACAATCTCTTCCTTTTTGATAATGGCAAACAAGAGTGAACATCAGTTGACAATTGACTTCCATGTCTGTCAGCTTGCTCTTCCTAACTTGTAAGCAACTCTGATGTTTTGACTTTCTTGTCTATTAGCTTGATCTCCCTAATTTCTAGGCGACTCAGATGTTTCTATTTTCTCCCCCTTTGACATAATAAAAAAGAAACAATACACAGGCAACATGCGGACAAAGAAATCCACACATAGAGATACACATAGACAAAGTAATGATGACTCTTGTTTTAGAAGAGGTGCAAATAAATTTTTATTTAGCAAAAGTCGCGGCAAATTACTGCCCAAAAATTTAAAAATCATTAATACTGAGAATACGAAGCCTTTTTCAAAGGGAATAAAATCTTTGTTCTAGCAGGGGTTTTGTGAAAATATCTGCTAGTTGATTTTTAGAGTCGACAAATTTTAAAGTAAAATCAGCATTTACACATAATCTCTAATAAAATGATGCTTAATATTAACATGTTTAGCCTTAGAATAATGCACAATACACTTATAAAAGCTAATAGCACTAGTGTTATCACACATAATAGGAATATATTCAAAAGATAAATCAAAGTCAAGAAGCTAATGCATAATCCATAAGATTTGAGTACTGCAACTTCCTACAACTATGTATTCAGCTTCAGTGGTTGAAAGAGAAACATAAGTTTACTTCTTGCTATGCCATGAGATAAGGGCATCACTAAGAATTTGACATGTTCCACTAGTTCTCTTTCTATCATTTTTATGTCCTAAAAAATAAGCATCTAAATAACAAATTAAATCAAATTGTAAGGAGTAGGGATACCATAGTCTAAAGTCTTGAATTCCTATTAGATATCAAATGACTTGTTTGATAGTAGTGAGATGAAACTCCTTGGGAGTTGACTTGAACCTGGCATACTTTCACACACTGAACATAATATCTAGTCGACTTGCAGTCAGGTAGAGTAGAGATTCAATCATCCCCCTGTACGTTTTTTCATCAATACATTTTTCGGATAAGTTTAAATCAATGATTTTGGATGGGCTCATTTGTATTCCATAGTCCTTTCTTTTTTCCATACCAAATTTTTGATGAGTTCTTTCGTAGACTTGGCTTGACTAATAAAGGTTCCTTTGGGATTTTATTTGATTTGTAATCCTAGAAACAATGTGATCTCACCCATAAGACTCATTTCGAATTCTCCTTTCATTAAATTAGCAAAATTCTCACACATAGAGATGTTAGAACTACCAAAATGATATCATCAACATAAATTTGCACAATGATAAGATTTGATTCAAGATTTTGTATGAACGGAGTTATATCAATTTTACCCCTTTGAAAAATTTTATTTAGTAAATAAGTACTCAATCTCTCATACCAAGCTTTCGGAGCTTGTTTGAGGTCGTAGAGTGCTTTTGATAATTTGAAAACATAATTCGGATAGATGGATCTTCAAATACGGGGGTTGTTTGACGAAGACTTCCCCATGAATAAAGCCATTCAAGAAAGCACTTTTTATGTCCATTTGATATAACTTAAAATATTTGAATGCAGCAAAAGCTAATACAATTCATATTGACTCTAACCTTGCCACAGGGCAAAAGGTTTAGTCATAATCAATACCTTCCTGCTGGGAGTAGCCTTGAGCTACAAGTTTGGCTTTATTTTTGATAACTTCACCTTCTTCATCTAATTTATTTCTATAGACCCATTAATAACGCTCAAACTAAACCTCTCAATGAGAATGTAAGCAATCATTGTCAATATAAAACCCAACTAGGTTGGGGTCGAATCCCACAAGGAATATGGTGTGAACGTAAGTAAGTCATTTGCGATTTAATCAACTGATAGTTGGATGTTTCCAGAAAAAAAAGGGTTTTAGTTAACAATTAATTATTGGTCACTTTAGTTTAAATGTTTGTAATCAAGAGTTTATGAAAAACCAGAATTATGTTCACTAGGGGTTTTGGTACTTGACAGATGCTACTAGTGGTTCAAGATTCTCACGGTAGGTAGGACAACAAGTTATCTTTAGAGAAATTATGCTTAAATGTCTCCGACCTACTTAAGCATTTAATTACCTAATCATTTTGAACTTAGGGAATTTATATTCATTGCCTAGATTTTACCTCAGGTTAACCAACATTGTTACAACGCTGATTATTAAAAGGAAGTTTAGTGTTTCTAAGTCTCTGCTGATAATTTACTTCCCACTATATTTGATTTCTTTCTCAAGTAAACCAAAGTAGGTGTTATCTATAATTTGAAACAAACAGACAGTAATTAAAACATCAGAATTATCAAGGAGTCCTACCACCTTTTGAATCTTGAACACTCAGCACCTTATCAAGACCTACCCCTAGATCCCACAATTCAGATTAAAGGAATTTAGCTGCTCATGATGTAATAATCGAAGAAACTAGATGAATTCATGCTTTGAAAGATGAACTTACCAAAAGATGAATAGAAACTAGAGATTCTCACCTTAAATCACCAAAGAAAATCTAAAAATAATGATGATAGTCTCTTTAAAGTAATTGCTTTCTCAATCCAAAAGAAAAGGGAGAAAAATATCAAAGTCTCGTATCTCAAAACTCAAGGTTCGGAGCTTTTAAGAAAACTTTAAACAAGGCTTTAAATAGTTCACCCTAATTATGGAAACAAAATAATAAAATTCAGAAATTCCTCAGATTAGGTGACACTATTTGTGATAGCCTACAGGAGGCTGACGACTTATCACAAATGTCGTCAGCTTCCTTTATGCTTTTGGTACTTTCTGCCTAACACTGAGGACAAATGGTGATGCTCTATCATCTCCTTGAAAACCTATTACACATGTCGTTATGGTTTTTCCTCACCTCTCATGTTCTGCCTTAGGCTGACGGCAATCTTGACGACTTATCAACTCCTTGATGTCCTATCATAAAATGTCGTCATAGCTTTCAACTTATACCAATTCTCTGTCTACTGCTGACGATGAAGTTGATAGCTTATCATAGGGCTAATGGCTTATCACAAATGTCGTCAGCCACACTTCGCCTTTATTTACTTCAGATTTCAGCTCATTTGCTTCCATTCTTGTTGGTTCTCTAGAATCTTAGCTTCTACTACAAAATAAAACATAACACAATCAAAAATGACAAAAGTTGCTTAATACTTTGCAATTATTCTTAGTTAAAAGCCTCAAATGTGTTAGCATTAGCTCACACATCAACACCATCAACTTAAAACAGTTGCTTGTCCTCAACCAACTCAGTACAACTAAGAGAACACAAAGCACATTTGGCAGTCAATCATCCATATCATCTCCAAACACTTTCACCATCTCCAAAGTCAGTCAATTCAAGTACAATGAAGAACACCAATGCAACACACAGAAATCAAGATATGGCATCAATTCAGCTATAGCAACTATGCATAGACCAGTATTACACTACCCGAATAAGTTAGTAACTAGCAATGTAACCAATGTACCCTCACAGAAAAAAAATCCCCCTTATCTCATATCAGGGATTATATATGTAACCATGGGGACAATCAAAACACTCACTCTCAGAACAAAGTTCCAATCAGTGTATGCCAAGTACCATAGGCTTGCCCTTATTTTCATTACCCAAATCTTTAGATAGGTCAGCTAGGATCACTATAGGACTTCTCTTAGGCTTGTAATGTAGTCTAGGGACTGGTATGATACTCGATGGTATTTAAAGTGGCTAAGCCTCCTTGATACTACACTAGCTTTTTTTTTTGGGAGGAGGGGGTTCACTCATTAGCCTTTTCTGCTCCTCTCTTTTCTTGATCATAATTATTTAGGATGGGTGCAGTCTTTTCTCAATTACTCATTCTTTTTCATAATTTTTTTTCTTGCTCTTTTCCTCTACACCCAACTTTTTATACTTTTCTTTTATACTACCATTCTTCATACTCATTCTATATCATGCACCTCAATCATAGCTACCCTCAACTTAGCCCATTTGACTAAGTCAAGGTGCACAGTTTCCAAGGAGGACTAGGGCCAAAACAGGTTTATTATGATCTAAATAAGAAGGTGACAGGTGTCATACAAAGAAATAGGCTAATTAGGCTAAAAACAAGGATCAAGGGATATGATACACATAGGGAAGGTCATTTAGGCTAAAGTGAAATAATATTAAAATATCCTATGATCCTTCCTAACCCCTATCCTTCAACCTAGGTAAGACTAACCGAGCAAGTTCTGGCTTCAGCATACAGAGGGAACTGAGTAACATCTCACACACATACTTGGTACATAGGTATATCGCACTGGACTACTCATTCAGTTCGTGCAGCTATTTAGCAATGATTATTATGTTACTAGAACTAATGCCATACAATGATGCACGGTGGTCACACTTAAATGCAAATCACTCAGTTTAAAGTAGTAGACTACTTGAAGAGGTGTACAAAAATCACAAAAACAATTCAACTTCCTCAAGTACAAGTATTTCTCCTAGTTGACTACAAGATTTTACAACAACAAATTTACCCTATACCCTCAACTTAAAATCAAAGAAAATCTAAAGTAAGGGTTAGAGTATACCTGGAATAGATCAATCCCTGGGGTCATGGGTTCCTGACCCTACTGCCGCATCTTTATTAGGAGCCTCTCTTTGTTTTGTTGTAGGTGGTCTATCAGTCTCTGAAGGACTACTAGTAGAGGCACTTACGGCTCTTGCTTGGATGGCTGCCTCCCATTTTTTCTTAAAATCAACTCAATTTTCATTTTTGATCTGAGATTTTAAACCTTAAGCTTGCACAACAAACCCTAGTTCCAATTTTTAGCCATTTTTGTAAGATGAACTTGGTTCAAGCTTCTTGGGAACATGGATTTTCATCAATTTATCACTTACCACTTGAAAATAAAGGCTAGGTTTATAGCATACCTGATGGGAGGCTTCAATGTGGTTACACGAGCAAGAGAAAATAAAAAGAGGTTCTTGATTTTGATTGCAAACCCACACATACAAGGAAAATTTCTTTTGTTTTAGTTGGAGAGAATTTGAAAAGGGAAAAGAATAAACCAAAGATGGAAAGAGAATAACTTAAAGGAAATAAGAACTAAGCGGGAAGGTGGAAAGGCCAAGCTGTGGGCCGGGTCAGGTCTTTTTAATTTGGCCCACATTTTTAGCTAATGTTGGGATTTTTGTGACGACATTTCTAATAAGCCGTTACAATTTTGATAGCTTATCACAAATGTCGTGAGCCTTAATAGAAATTGCCTTAAAGCTACTATTTCTGATGACAAAGCTGATGGCTTATCACAATTGTGATAGCCCATCAAAAATGTCGTCAGGAGCTCTTGGCTGGATATATTGATTCCATCTTCTTTGAACTAGAACCTAACTACAAAAATAAATAATTTGCTGGGATATAAAAATTTTGGGTTGCCTCCTAATAACACCTAATTTACTATCGCGGCACAACTTGGTTATCTTGACTACTCAGACTTTACCAAGACAACCTATTGATACCCCTCTACCATCTTCATAGAATACGTCCTCGATTGAAAAAATACTCATCTCTTTTCCCGGTGTCGTGGATGAGTGTATTTTGAATTTTGCTTCCTTATTATTGAACCTGAACTTCAGCTCATTCAGTTCCATATCCACTATCTCTCTCCCAGTTGCAAGGAATGGTCTACCCAAAATGATGGGCATTTTGAAGTCCACCTTACAGTCTAGGACTACAAAATTATAAGGAAAAATAAAGTTGGCTACCTTTACCAATACATCGTGTAATATCCCACTGGGTACTTTACATACCAATCTTCCATCACCAATCGCATGTTCGTCGGGGTAGGATCCCCCAAACCCAGTTTCTTATACACAGTGAGTGGCATTAGGTTTATACTGGCACCCAAATCTCTTAGTGCTTTTGTGAAATTCAGGGACTCAATAGTACACGGGATGGCAAACGCTCTCGGATCTGCCTTTTTTACACTAAAGACCTTGTAGAGATAGCACCACAATGAAAGGGATTATCCTCCGGCTCATGGCTAACCTTCCGTTTCTTAGTCATAAGGTCTTTCATGAACTTCGCGTATCCTAGAATTTGCTCAAGTGCCTCAACCAAAGGCACATTTATTGTTAATTTCTTGAGCATTGCAATGAATTTGCTAAATTTTGCATCTTTAACCTTTTTCAACCGCTGAGGAAATGGAGGTGGTGGTCTTGGGATAATTTTCAGTACTACCTCCTTCTCCTTCACTTTGTCTTTATCTAGAGCATCATCAGAATTATCTTGCTTCTCAGACTCCACTGGACCACTATCTTCCGGTTCAACATCAAGTACCTCATCAATTACAGGTTTGCCTACAGAACGGCTAGGTAATATCTTACCACATCTAGTGGTAATATCCATGCATGAGTAATCATTTCGTGGATTTAAGGTTGTATCACTTGGTAACATTCTGCTCTTCCTCTGGTTGAATACAGTGGAGAGTTGGCTCATCTGCTGCTCGAACTATTTGATTGCGGTAGAGTGTGAGTGCACCAACTGACTGATGGATGTTAGGTCGGTCTTCATGGTGGTCACACCAGAGTTGGTAGATTCCACTCCCTTCAACAACTTAGCCATCATGTACTCCATGGATATATTTTCAGAACTTTTTAAAGCAGCCTCACGATTTCTAGGAGAAAATATAGCCCACTTATGTCATTGTTATTCCTCCAATTTCCTTGCTCCCTATCTTTATAACCAGGCTTATCAGAGTAAATACGACCTTGATTCCCTTGGATATTGCCTTGGAAACCCCCCTGATTATTAACATAATTAGCCTATTCATCTGCATCAGCCTCACTTCTATCCTGAGATCTTACAACTTTTACCTTTTTAATCTTGCCTGTTAGCAAGTACTTGGTTAGAAAGTCCATTTGTGTTTTAAGGTGAGCCATGTAATATCACTCCCCTCTTCTCTTTTGTGTTGTTCCACAGTAATACCTCTAGACGTAGTAGGGCTGTCCACCATAGAGTCTCTAGTATGCCATGCCCAACTCTGTTTGGTCATTCTGTCCAGCATCTCTGAAGCCTCTAGGAATGTAAGATCAACAAATGAACCACCAACAATATTGTCTACAATTGGATTTGTAACAGAGTTAAGAGCCCTGTACAAAGTCTTCATCAAATGTATGTCCGTCATGTTGTGGTTCGAAACTGTGTCAGCTTCTTCTTGAAGCTTTCCTAGGTTTCATGCAAGGATTATGTCGGGAGCTACCTAAATTTGCTAATCTTATCCCTCAACTGTACCCTTATGGAAGGTGGAAAGAACGTTTCTAGGAAAGCTCCTTTCAACTGCCTCTAATTATTTATAGAATCGGGTGTCAGCTTATTTAGCCACAATGTTGACTCCCCAGATAGAGACAACGGAAATAATCTCAACTGGATAGAATTCTGGACCACTCTTGGGTTATCAAAATATTTGCAGATGGTGATAAAATTCACCAGATGCAAGTTTGGGTTATCCCCAGGAAGGCCACCAAACAACCCCTTCAGATTTAGAAGTTGAATCATAGTACTCGTAATGTTGAATTTTTCCCCAGGTTCCAATGGTGGAGGAATAATTGAACCCGTTGCACTTGTTCTATCCATTCCATCATCATAATTATTGAGATCATACTAGACCGACTGGTACTCTTGCCTTTCTCAAAATGGACAATTCTTGTTAACATTACGCCGTACTGGTTCAACTATTTTGTCTGCACGACTTGGGTTACCAGGATTCAGCAAATACTTGTGTCCTAAATCTTTTTCCGTAGGATTTGGATGTCATTCTTTTTGCCCAACATTTTGGACATTCACCCGAGCTTTAGCTAAGGCTTCCAATCTGTCAGCCTCTTGCTATTCTGCCATTCTTTCAATTTGTTGCGATTCTGGATTAGGTGGTAATAATGGTTCTCCAAAACTTTTGGTTCTTGGAATACACTATAAAGATCCTACAAATAAACAAAAACAACAAATAAATGTAAAACTAGGAAACTTGACTAACAGTCAATTAGCACACACAAACTTCAGTTTTCAACCATATTCCCCAGCAACAGCACCATTTTTGATAACGCTCAAACTACACCTCTCAATGAGAATGTAATAAATCATTGTCAATATAAAACCCAACTAGGTTGGGGTCAAATACCATAGGGAATATGGTGTGAAAGTAAGTCATTTGTGATTTAATCAACTGATAGTTGGATGTTTCCAGAAAAAGGGGGTTTTAGTTAACAAGTAATTGTTGGTCACTTTAGTTTAAATGTTTGTAATCAAGAGTTTATGAAAAACCAAAATCATGCTCACTAGGGGTTTTGATACATGACAGATGCTACTAGTGGTTCAAGATTCTGATAGTAGGTAGGACAACAAGTTATCTTTGGCGAAATTATGCTTAAATATCTCTCGACCTACTTAAGCATTTAATTACCTAATCATTTTGAACTTAGGGAATTTATATTCACTGACCAGATTTTACCTTAGGTTAACCAACCTTGTACAACGCTGATTATTAAACGAAAGTTTAGTGTTTCCAAGTCCCTATTGATAATTAACTTCCCACTATATTTGATTTCTTTCTCAAGCAAATCAATGAAAGTGTTATCTATCATTCGCAAACAACAGACAATAATTAAAACATTAGAATTATCAGGGAGTCCTACCACCTTTCGAATCTTGAACACTCAGCACCTTATTAAGACGTACCCCTAGATCCCATAATTCAGGTTGAAGGAATTTAGCTGATCATGATGTAATAATCGAAGCAACTAGATGAATTCATGCTTTGAAAGATGAACTTACCAAAATATGAATAGAAACTAGAGTTTCTTATATTAAATCACCAAATAAAATCCAAAAACAGTGATGATAGTCTCTTTAAAGTAATTGCTTTCTCAAGCCAAAAGAAGAGAGAAAAATATCAAAGTCTCGTGTCTCAAAACTCAAGGTTCAGAACTCTTAAAAAAACCCTAAACAAGGCTTTAAATAGTTCACCCTAATTATGGAAATAAAATAATAAAATTCAGAAATTCCTCGTATTAGGTGACGCTATTTATGATAGCCTATAAGGAGGATGACGACTTATCATAAATTTCATCAGTTTCCTTTATGCTTGTGGTACTTTCTACCTAACGCTGATGACAAACAGTGATGCACTATCAGCTCTTTGATGACCTATCACAAATTTTATCAAGGCTTTTCCTTAGCTCTCATGTTTTGCCTTAGGCTAACGACAATCTTGATGACTTATCAGCTCCTTGACTTTCTATCACAAAATTTCATCACAACTTTCAACTTAGGCCAATTCTCTGTCTACTGCTGACGATGAAGCTAATAGCTTATCACAAGGATGACGACTTATCACAAATGTCATTAGCCAGACTCCGCCTTTATTTACTTCAGATTTCAGCTCATTTGCTTCCACTCTTGTTGGTTCTCTAGCATCTTGGCTTCTATTGCAAAATCAAACCTAAAGCAATCAAAAATGACAAAAGTTTCTTAAGACGTCGTAATTATTCTTTGTTAAAAGCCTCAAATGTGTTAACATTAGCTCACACATCACCCATCTGGTTCCAATTATTGATTAGTTTCTAGGTCTTTAAATTAGAGTCTAGACTTGATTTTGTTTAAACTAATCCAGTTTTTCCTTTATATCTTCAACCCATGAATCATCTTTGAGGGCCTCATTAGTTTTATTGTGTTCAATTTGAGAAACAAGGGCGATAACTTCTTGTCTCCTTAGTGATCCTCTTGTTTGCACTCTATTCTCTGGATTTTTAATGATTAGGTTTTTTAGATGACTAGCATCATGATTCCGCTCCTCTGGAACACTTGGCTTTACTAATTCTACTTTAGGATTTGACTTTTGGGTGAGTGTAGTCGACTTATCTTGTGATGGATCAGGGATTATGCTGTTACTTTCTTCAGATCATAGGTTATCTACCTGTTCTTCATCAACACTCACACTTATGGAGAAGTGACTAGATTCATCATATATAATATGCATGGATTCCTCAACATATAAGGTTCTTTTATTAAAAGCCTTATAGGTTACTACTACTGGGAGAGTACCCAAGAAAAAAACTTTGGTCCTTTCATGAATCAAATTTTACCAATCTATTCTTACCGTTGTTATGAATAAAATATTTACAGCCTAAAGGATGGAAATAACTGATGTTGGGCTTCTTTCCTCTCCAAAGTTCATAGGGCATTATCTTTAGGATAGGTCAGATCAGGCACCTATTGATGATGTGACAAGTGGTGCTTACTACTTCTACCCAAAAACAATCTAGAAGATTGTTTTCTAATAGGATTGTCCTGGCAGTTTCCTGTAGAGACTGATTCTTCCGCTCCACTACACCATTTTTCTTAAGGGATCGAGGTGAACATAATTTTTGATAATATCCATTCTGAGCATAATACTCCTCAAATGCCTTGTTTTTCAAATTCTCCTCTGTGATCACTATGAACGTAAGTGATGAGGTGTCTGGATTCTCTTTGTACCTTTCTACAAAAAATCTTAAAATTTGTGAAAGCTTCATGTTTATTAGCAAGGAACATTACCTAAGTAAAATGTGAATAGTCATTAACTATGACAAAAACATATCTTTTTCCACCGATGCTTGCAGTTTTGGTAGGTGAAATAGATCCATGTGGATTATTTGTAGATGTTTGGTAGTGGAGAAAATGTCTTTGACTTTGAATAATGTCTGGGTCTACAATTCCAGTTTGGAAAACTTCTCAATGACATGCATGCTTGCATGCCCGAGCTTTCTGCGCTACAACCAAGTATCCTTGAATTGCACAGTGAGGCAACTTAAGGTAGTAAAATTAAGACTATTTAAAAAGTAAATACTGTCAATACATTCACCTATGAGAGATATATCTTTTTTTTCATGTTTGACTGAGCAATTGATGGCTTTGAAGAGTACTTGAAATTCATCATCACAAAGCTGACTGATGCTGAGCAGATTATGTTTGAGCCTATCTACTAGATATACTTTCGTGAATTTGCATGATGTGTTGAGTTTTCCTGGGCCAACTTCGATGACGTTTCCTCTGGAATTGTCACCGAACCTTACTGATCCCCCATCAATTTTCTCTAGAGAAAATTTTTTTCTTTCTTTCTGGTCATGTGTCTGGAACATCTGCTATCAATGACCTACATTCCTATCTTATAGCTCTTGCGGACCTATTCCTTCAATATATGAAAATTAATTTTTTTAGGTACCCTAGTGGGCTTGGGTCCTTGCGGGTTAGATGTACTTCCTTTAGGACTCCAAACCCATATACTTCTAGACTTATTCCTGTAGCTGTATGATTTGTACCCTCTTCATCGATATATAAAAGAGATAGGTCCCAAGAAGAAAAAGATATCTTAGCTGATTTAAACAATTCTTATGAGGAACTAGATCTATTTTGAAGGGAGTTAGATCTCACAAAATTGTGACTAGAAGTTTTCTTAATACTGTTTAGCTTTATTTTTACATCAACAAAATATTCTTAAAGTAAGTCAATTTAAATTTGACATGCTTCGATTTCTATTTGATGACTTTTCTGTTCCTCCTCAAGTTTTTGTTTAAATTGGGCTTCACAACTTTTCTTATCTTGAGCAAGTTTGTTATATTCATTTATAATCTTTTGAGCAAGTCAATGCATTCTTACCTTGCTAGATTCACCTATTTCCATAAAGAAATATTGTCAGCTTCTACTTCTTATTTGATTTTATCTTCATCACTCCAGGGTCCAAAGTTTTGATTTTTTCTAGATGATCTTCTCCTTAACTTAGGTCAATTTTGTTGAAACTGGCCAGACTTTCCATAGTAATATTAACGATTATTGTTTCTGGTGGAATAATTATTCTTGGCCCCTAGGATCTTTGCTGTCCCTTTCTTATGATTTTCCTTACTCCATGATTTGTGAGAGCCATTCCTTCACTATTAGCATCTTCTAGAATGTCCACTTCTTCATTTGGAGTAAAAATGAAGGCTACTGGCATATTCTTTTCCTCCTGCTAGAACCTATTAATATAATTATTTTCGTATGCAATAAAATTACCTTATAGTTTATCATATGTTATGCTGTGAAGATCTCTATCTTCCAGAATGGCAGTCTTGGTTTACTAAATCTTTGGGAGACTTTAGACCAACTTCTGGACTTGCAGGCTATGTGGATAAATCATCCCTAGTTATTTTATTTTGCATATGATCTTACTAAATTTGGCAAACAATGTTTCAATGTCCTCGTTCTCTTTCATTTTGAATATCTCATATTCATTGACCAGAGCAATAATTTTTGACTTCTTTACTTTGGTGGTTCCTTCATAGGTTACCTATAATTTGTCCCACTTTTTTTTGCAGTCTCACATGTTGATATCTTGTTGTATTCTAACCCACTAACTGCACAAAGAAGCATACTTATAGCACGTGCATCAGTTTGAATTACCCCTTGTTGTTCTTTGGTGACCCAGGATTGGAAGTTATTTGATTGGATGAAGATTCTAAACCTATTCTTCCTGTAAGAGTAATATTGTCCATTAAAGTATGTTGGTCGTGTGGAGGAGTGAATATTTTTAAGAAGAGCACTGAGAATTTGATAACTTGCCATTTGAGCTTTATTCACTTGCGATTAAGTAACACTGTTGGTGAGACCTACTCTGATACCAATTGAAATTAAATAGGGGGTGAATTGAAATTTTTCTGTAAGTCGACTACTGACTCCTCACAGTCGACTTGCCTACAGATCAGTGCACTTTACAAACAGATTAGATTTAAGATAATTAAGAAATTAAATAACAAAACATAAAGTAACAACACCAAGATTTATCTTGGTTCAAAACACCAATATGGTGCCTACTTCCAGTCCCCTTGGGTTTCAAAGTTTCCTTAGATCGTTTAATGTTTTGCTTGAGTACAATGATAGCAAACAAGTTCTAAAGACTTATTTTGCTCTTTAGATCTATTGAAACAACTTCACTTGATGTTACAAAGTTGAATCGATCCTACTCTTTATATAACAATTATAAACTAAAAGTTACAACGCCTTATGAGACTAAGATTGAGACACTTTGAATTTTTTGCTTAAAGTTACGTGAGCCATGTCTGTCTTCAGCCTTCATCTTTTATAGTCTTCGACTGCTACTCTTCATAAGGAAACCTAAGAGATTTCTTCTCAATCAAGGATTTAAATTAATTCTTTGATTATGGTTTGGCACCTTAATGTATGTCTATATCAGGTATATCCATACGTGGTGCAGTTTCCATAATTATCTTTCTTCCATTTCCAAGATATTGATTGATTTTCTTGCCATAATGTTTGTTTGCCATGATCCTCCATATCTTTGGGTAAGATACCCTTCAATCTTTCAATATCCTCTATCTTCTTTTACTTGATCATGATTGATCTGATTTTCTGTGACTTTTGGGATAAGATTCTCCTTCTATTTGTTCTCATTGTAACTAATTTACTTGGATATCATAGACTATGAAATAATTTCTTTCCATTCCTAGAGCTGGCTTCCTTTATGACTTCTAAACATTAACAGTCCCAATATCCTTCAAAGGTACACTTATTAGTTTGTCATTATTTAAATGTAGACATAGGAGGCTAACAATATCAGGGTATTACAACCTGCATAGAGTACCTATATCTATTATTTCTGATAGAGGCTCGATATTCACTTTTATCTTCTGGAGAGTGTTTTAGGAGAAGTTGGGTACTTAGGTAGACCTTAGCACCCATTTTAACCCTCATACCATTGAGAACTCAGTGTGAACTATTTAAGTTCTTGAGGATATTCTTTGAGCTAGCGTTATGGATTTTGGAGGTCTAGAGGAGAAACACTTAGCATTGTCAGAGTTTATATATAATAATAGCAACCATTTGACTATTGAGATGGCACCATTTAAGGCATTATATGGTATGCATTATCGATCTCTGATTGGATAGTGAGACCTCTGAGGTTAGGACCTATGGTACTAACTTGCTTTAAGAGTCATTTGATAGAGTCAGGGTGATTAAGGATAGGCCAAGGGTAGCTTAGAGTAAGTAACAGGCTTATGAATATTAAAACTTCATGGATTGAGATTTGTAGTTGGATACTGGGTATTCCTTTGAATACAACCCAGAAGTGTGTAATGAGCTTCAGGAGGAAAGTAAACCTTAGTCGTAGATATATTAGACCCTTTAAAATACTTTGCACACTTAGAGAGATAGCTTATGAGTTAGCCTTGCGCAGTTATTTTCCTCTGATCATCCAAATTTTAATGTTTCTATGATGTAAAATTATATTTCCGATAAGTCACGTGTGTTTTAGTAGGACTCGATTTAGTTAGATAAGAGTTTGGAGTTTGTGGAAGAGCTAGTTCTCATATTAGCCAATGATGTCAGGCGGTTGAGCTATAGGGAGATTCCACTAGTTAAGCTTTACTGGATACATGCCCAGTAGAGGAGGCTACTTGAGAGATCAAAAGCAAGATGTAGTCCTATTATCCCCACTTATTGTAGCCTTCAGGTATACTTTAACCCTTTACTTTTACAGATAAAAGCCCTTTTAGTAGGGATATTATAATGACACTCAAGGTCATTTTCTGCTTTTCTACACATTTCTCCTTCCTATAGCTGCCCAAGTCATTTATGACTTACTACAGTTGACAATTTAGTTACCGAGCAATTCATTTGATTTTTAGAGATAATTTTCTATTTTGAGGTCTTCGTTGGTAAGAATTAACTATTGGGTCAAAACTTCAGGTTAATGACCTTTTATATCAATTCTGGTAGTTCCATCAATTTTGAAACGTTAATTTTAGGTTGGGTCCCAAGGCTTCCAGACCCATTTTAGGCTATTGGTCAAAATTTGGTAAAAGTGCCTTTGGGTGTGGGGCCCATATTTCATTGAAATGATCTCGGATGGAAATTTTCATGGAGCCATTGATTCTCAATTTTTGAATTTTATAAGGTAGCTTAGTTTGTTTTCATTCAAGGGATTCTAAAAGAATCTTGAGGGGTCAATGGAAACTTAGACAATTTTATGTTTCAGGTGGTGTTGGACTCAGCTGGTGCATTTGCATAAGCTAACCTTTGGGTGCTTCAGCGGAGGCTGCTATAGGAGACAAATGGTCGCTTAAGGGGCCATGACTTTTATAGCCTGGTCTCTTTAGCGAAGGACCATCCGCTGAAGTATTCGTTACTTAAGTAACATCTTGACTGCTTTAACGGAGGCCATCCCAAGGTGGGGATCGCTTTAGTAATCCAAGTACTGCATTTGTGGTGACCGCTTATGAGGTCATATGTCCTCTTAAGCAGAACTTGGAAGGGCATTAAATTCAACCCTTTACTCAATTTTCTCCCATTTCTCACAAGTCTCAAGAGCCAAAAATCCCTAGAGAGTGTGGGAAATTGCGAGACTAATCTTTGGGTGATTGTGGGGCATTGTTGAGTTCGAAATAGTCATTCCCTTGTCATAATCCTTGTAAATTTCTATTTAATTCTTGGTTTAATTCTCCAATTTAATCATAAATTGCTTGATTCTTGATGGGTTAAGTTTAGTATCATTTGAGCTCGAAATTTATTCATTCCTCAGAGTAATTGATCCTTGAGCATAGAGAGACGTGTTGAGTATTTTGCAAGCAAGCCTCACATGGTATTTTGACTTGATTTTGAACCCAAAGAATAAAAATGTGAAATGGGTACCATTGTTCTCGTATTATTGCATAGATTACTAATTTGATAGCGTGTCATTGTGCGGAAGCTTATTAGAAGGGGAAATTGCCAATTTAGAATACTTTATGGGACTTTTTTCAATGCTCAGGTAGGCTAGAATTACCTTTGTCTTAGATTGATCTTAATTATGGTATCGATATGATATTATGTAAGTTCTAGATTGAAACTTAGGACTTGGAGGTATATTTATTATGATTTTATTAGTTAGCCAGTTAATGGACTGTATTTAGGGGTATTTGACTTAACTAATGGTTCCCTAGGTAGAATTGCTAACCTTAAGACACAATGAGGTTTGATTAGCACCTTTTAGTATGATTTAAAACCTGGGTCTAGTTTGGGGTAAAATTTGCCTTAGAATGGAATTTTTGGGTTAGAAGTGGGGCCTCTAGTCCATGTTAGGCCCAGATTACTAGTATCTCATTGTAGACTCAATGGGATTTTATGCATTGTCTTACTTACATTCTTGAGCTCGGGGAGGCTTTAGGCATACTATGGCTTGTTCTAGATTTATGCTTGGGAGATGATAAGACTGGTTTAAGTCCAGTAATTTATGATATTAAGATCAGTTAAAATTCAACATCTATAATGGTATTATATCCAGTTCAAGTCTGGCTTAGAAGATACTATTTTTAGTTCGAGTCTGACATTTAGAGTTTGTTTATAATGTTCATGGAATCAGTTTGGACCTGGTGTTTGCAGTATGGAAAGATCTATAGTTATGGTATCTAGATATAAATGGATAGAGTATTTACTGTTAGTACTTCTTCTTCTTGATGGCATCTACTAGGTTTATGGGGGCTTACATTAGATATTTACTTTTGTTTACATCTTCTGCGATTATGGGCCCCAGTTATGCTAGAAATAGCCATGTTTTATTTAATAGTACTATTTTAGTTGTTTACTTTTAGTATTTGAGGTATTATTCTAGGTTTACTCTTTCCCCTTAACTTAGCTTATTATCTTCATTTACTGTATTTATAGTATGATTTAACTCAGTCAGTCCATGATGCCTACTGAGGACCCATTGCTTTGGTACTCATACTATACTTTTGTATCCTTTTTTCTATAGATCTGAGTACTAGCTGTCGTCGTTAAAGCTATGTTAGTGCTGGTCATAGTTTGGAGATGGGGTGAGCTCTCATGGTCGGAGTTGATCTTCTCTCCTTTCTTTATTTTTGTCTAGTCTTTCTGTTTTGAGACTATTATAAATTTTACATTGATATAACTCTTATTATTTTGCTAGAGGTATCTTGTACCAATCTTACTAGGTCGTGGGATGTTATTTCTCTTTTCGTGACTCCTCTCCAGTTATATTACTATCCATAAGTTTTATACTTGTACCATTTACTTGCATAATTCTGGCATTTATGCCATTTTCCACCAACTAGCCCATTACTTATTGTTCCAGGCAACAGTTTGGCTTACCTACTGGTGGGGTAAAGTAGGTACCATCATGACTCATGAAGTCAGGTCGTGGTAGATATCCCTTAGTATAGTGTAATGTTTGTGAATTTAGGGCATGGTATATATCTTGGAAACCTCAAATTCATCACATCTACTTGAGTTATGTGTATTCTTATTAAAATGAATTTCAGTTACAATTCAAGCCAACATATACCTTATTTATGTTATTTATTATGAGTTTTGGAACCACTTTGGCATCATTTATGGTATAGTTTGGGTTTCAGTTTTACAATCGAGTATGGTTACTATTAGTTTTGGTACGAATCCAGCATCTGGTGATGATATGATTTGGGAGTTTTGGTACTAATTACTGTTGTTCTGGGAGTTGTGGTTTCTCTGAGTTTTGGTTTGAGTCAGACATTTGATTATGAGTTCTATTGTATATCATATATATGGCCTTATTACCTACTATTTTCGATTTGAATTCGGTATATGGCCTCTTATTATTATCCCCTGGTACCCATTCAACCTCGAAGTCTGGACCCTCATTACTACCCATTTGGTACTGGTTCAAGGCCAATGCACATCTGGATAGATACTATGGTTTCTTAGGACTATTTAAGTTTTGTGTTATTTACTCTTTTCTGTAATTACTTCATGTGTGTCCCGCTGGCTTATGGGGGCACGGTTGGATTAATTGTCTTCTTCAGAGTGCCTGATGGGCTTTTGGGGACCCAGTTAGGTTGTATTTGGTTTTCCGTCTCATTACTGCGTTATTTAACTTTTTGTACTTTTTTACTTATTCCTTTATTGCATTTGCATAGCTCGGTAGCTATTTACCTTTCTATCCTTATTTACTGCTGACTTACACTACATCCTCGCATTTTAGTTAGACTTTCCTATATTGAGCTCAATCGATGATGATGCCTACTCAGCACCTACTATATTGGTACCCATATTACACTTCTGCTTCTTTTTTGTGATGTAAATATGGGTACCAGCCATCAATATTGACGTTATCCTTCCATCCCAATACTGATTCGGAGTAGGGTAAGCTTTCTAGAGTCCAAGAATGATCCTACTCCATCTGTTCCAGTATAGTCTTTTGTTATGAAGACTACTATGTATATATTATATATCTTGTGGATCTTGTCTAGTACTCTTATTTTGAGAATAGTGGTTGGAGTGTCGACCTTATTAGGTCTTAGGAGGGATTATCTTGTATATTTTTTCCTCTACCTTCCCCAATTTGACATATTTTATATGTAGGTTTTTTTGCTTTTGATTATGTTATTGTTTTTATTAATTTTACCCCTATCTTTCCTTGATTTTTGCTTATTAGCCTGTCACTCGTTGTTTCGAGCTATAGTTTAGCTTGCCTACTGGTGGGAAAGAGAAGGCACAATCATGACTTGAGAAATCGGGTCGTGACAGATTGTATCAGAGCCTAGATTTCATTGGTATTATTGGTACAGGAGTCGATGTTGAGAAAAGTCCTAAGGATTGGCATAGAGACATCTATATCCTATCTTTGGGAGGCTATGAAACATTTCTAGGGAAAAATCATATTTGCTTCATCTATTTCTGTGTGTTGGGTTTGAGTTGGTTTTTATTTTTATTGGTTTACTCTTTACGCAAATGGCTAGGACATGAGAAGCAGGAGCCGAGGATAACGACCGTGATCCCACTTCTAGAGTTCTGATTAAGGGTCGAGGTTGACCTAAAGGTTGGGGCAGGATTGAGCAGCAAGCCTAGTTTGAGATCAGGCCAGGGATCCATCACGTTGTCATGCCATATTTTTCTCACCAAAAGCATGATTCGATGTGACAACTATTTTTAGGATGTTTTTAAATGAGAAGAGTCTCCACCTAATGAATTAAGGTTCGTTATGCACAATTCTAGGCTAATTATAATCATTTAATTAGTCTACTCATTAGAAATTTGGATAAGAGTTCAAGTTATCTCAAAAGAAAGGTGTTAGGCACCTTTCGAGGTCCATAAATATAGGTCCCAACCGAATGCATATGTTACATGGAGATTTTACATGATAAACAAATGTCGATTATTTTATATTAACTAAGTGATGAAAACGATAAATAATCAAGAACCATAACTTAATTATTTTCTAATTTACTAACTATCTAAGTGATGATAAGATTCAAAAAAAGCCAAGATGAATCAGACAAGTGAGGAGACAGAAAGCACATAATTTTTAAAGCAAAAAGATTTATTAAATAATACTCCTAGACTACCCCAAATAATTGACATACGAAATAAAGAGAAATAAAAAAAATCAAAAAGTTTGGACTAGAATTAATTTATCCTATTCGGATCAGCGTCTGGCTTATTAACGGGTGACAATATCGTATGTCGCGTTGTTGTATTATACTCGGGACAATCTCTATCATTTCCAACAATCTACCCACCCCACCTAGTTTGTTTATTAAACTTAAAGGTGTTAAAAAAAATACTAAAACTAACATTCCCTAAATTCCTACCTGTCCCAACTTAATGTCCAAGAGACATTGGACTTACTATTTTTGATTTGGTCTAGACAAAAATAAAGATAGGCTACCTAATTAGATTCAACGTTTGCGTCAAACAAAATAACAAGGACTTTTCAAATAAGCCTCTTGATTAATTAAAGGTTGATTAGGTGACAAACATTCTAAACAACTAGACATTCAGTTGTTGAAAAATTATTTAAAGGCTGAATTAAGTTTTAGTTCCTAAAAAGTAGTTTCGTTACTGTTGGAATTTAATAAAATATTACTAGAACTCATATTATCAATATCATAACATCATTTGGTAGATTTGAGCCGAAACTCATATTATCAATGTCACCATCAATCGTTAGACTAGAACCGAAACTCATATTATCAATGTCATCATCAATCACTAGACTTGAATCGAAACTCATATCATCAATATCATCATTAATCGTAGGGCTTGAACCAAAACTCATATTATTAAAATCATCATCAAACGCTGAACTTGAACCGAAACTCATATTGTCAATATTAATAAATTACTGATTTTACCACAATTAACATCAACTATCAATGTCAAAATCATCATAACCATTTAAGTATCTAATCTTCTCAAAGTCCCATAATATATATTTTGAAAATCATAACAAGCATAGAAATGTCTACCAAAACTAGCTCGAGTCTTAGCTTAAGGTGAGTCGGAGGGACCCACTTCTAATTCTCGAAATTTATTTTAAGGTAAATTCTATGCTAGACTAGGCTAAGGTGTCTAACCCATGGATAGATGTTAAATAAGACTTAATTATACCTAAGATAGAAGTTCTCCCTAAAACATGAGCAACTAAGTCAATTATGCCTAAATTACAGTTTCAAGATTGCCTAAAGTCAAACTAATCCAAATGTTATCATTCATATCACCGAAACCCAAATCTCACCCTAAATCTAGAATAATATCATAATCATACTATGAAATAGATCAATCTATAAAGAGAGTAAACCTAGCCTACTTGGATGCCGAAGAAAAACTTAAAGAATCAGCTAAACCACTAATTTTCCCTTCCAAAATGTTTTTTCAAGATTCCACGCTATGAAAATCACAATCTACTCATGAAAAAGAGAACAATGACACTCATATTGCACTATTGTGCACCGAGTCCAAAATCACATAACAATCCCATGTGGAGCCCATTTACAAAATCACACATTAAAAACCAACAGAACATCTATCTATGCTCAAGGAACATTTACCCTTAAAATAGGTGAATTTCGAGATCTAGTGATTCTATAATCAGGCCACCAAGATTCTAGAAATTTTAGAAATAGATGAAGAATTCTATCAAGAAATTAATATAAGCTTACCACAAATTTGAAGAACAAACACGTAATAACTTCACCCAAGCTAATCTCCACAAATAATTCTCCCAAGTTTTTCACTATTTAGGGTTCAATATTCTAGAGAATGGATGAAAAATGGGGAAAATAGGGCTAAGTGGGGTTTTTATACCTTTCCCAAGTACACAGGTACTGCTTAAGTGGACACTGGACCACTTAACCGATCACCACTTAAGCGACCTAGTGTTACTTAAGAGACATCTAGCATCTGCATAGATAGCTCTTAAGTGGTCCGTTGATTCTTTTTAGGCTATGTTACACCCAAATTACACCTCTCTTACGAGAGCGTAAGCGGTCGTTGTCAAATATACAACCCAACTAGGTTGGGGTCAAATCCCACAGGGAATATACTTCTAATTAAGTTGTATACAGATTAGTTGACTTTTAATCAATCATTTTCCTAAAACAAAAAGGGGAAATTTGATTCAGTTCACAAATTAATGGTTTCAGTTTAACAAGATGAAATATGTATAGTAGTATTCAAATTCAGAGAAATAGCAAGCTAGGGTTATGTCCACCTTGTAGTTTTCAATACTTTCTAACTATGGGCTTTACGAATTCATACATATATCATGCTTACAGAGAAATATATTGTATTTACTAACATAATCCTCGTGTTTATCAACCATCAAGGACTAATTTACTTTAGTTCTCTCGAACTAAAAGTGTTTACAAAAACAATACAAAATCTCCAAGTAGTTAATCCTGTTAAGGCATTAACATATGAAATAGGGGTTGAAAATCCTATTTTTTTGTCACTACTCTCTTTTCTGAACAACAACCTTTCTCTAGAACAAGTTGTGTTTTAAGGGACATCCTTTATGTTTGAAACCACAATAATTCAAGATAAACGAAGAGAGTATGATGTAAACAAATCAATGCATAATGAATTCAAAACCCAAAGTAATAGATTGTATGCTACAAGGCTTCCATAACCCTAACTAATAAACTTAGCTACTCATGAATAAAACGGGAATCACAATAGAAATATTCATCATACCAAAAACTAGAAGTTGATCTTGGTGTGCGAATAGTGAAAACAAGAGAAAAAAAAACATTTTTCTCTCTCTCCCAAGCTAAGCCGCCATTCTCCTATTCAAAAACTAATACAGAATAATGAATTATGAAAAATTTTCAGTATCAAGTCTTTTTAAAACCGTTTCTCTCATAATTTCCTTCTAAGTCCCTAAACTAATTATAAATGACAAATTAGTCTTGGACATAGTTTCTAGGTGCCACATTTGGTCCAACAAGCTACTTTTCTCTTATGTGATTTGTCATCCGCATTCCATAGTCCTATTATGTCTCCATCTACCTAATTAATACCTGAAATCATGCTAATCACATCAGTTAGCTCAATTACATAGAAGTAGTGTAAAAACATAAGAAACTAGGCACTTTGTTCTCCAAACTTAGCTAAAATATAGGTAAGTTATGGTGCTTAGGCATATAAATACACCCAAGATCACCACCCCACACTTAAAGCTTTGTTCGTCCTCGAATAACTTATCCATTTATGCGTACTACACAAGTCTTAACACTTACGAAGGAAAAACAAAATGCTCAAATAGGCTCACACAACAATTATGAACAAGAAGTAAATTCGTGTATCATTACTAGAGACAACCTACCCTCAAGAATAGACTCATTAATTTAGTAAATTCATGCATACTGTTTAAGAAAAGAAATCATATAAATTACCAAACCTTCATTAACCATGTACCTTCACAACAAGAAAGTTACCCATAATCACTCACAATCACACAATTTCTAACAAAATGGGTACAAGAATCAAGTTGTGCTCACTCTCACAAAGAATTCTCAAATTACAACTGATGACTGTATGCTTTCCCTTAGCGTAATGCTCTACTAATATCAGAATGCTAAGATTAGGATCAAATAGGTCTTTTGCGGGTTGTATTGCAGGCTAAAGGACGGGTAAGAACTATTTTGGCCAGAAATAGTGACTATCTTCCCTAAGCGCTTTAATAAACTACATTATGCAACTAAGACCAATTTCTAACAACCAATATACACCACTTTCATCTACCCATATCTTTTGTTTTCACCCCATCTTATTAAACTCAATTAATAATACTATGGTGGAAGTATGCAACTCTTTCAAATATTTTTTTCTTTCTTTTACACCCATTTCACATTACGTACCCCTATGATAGCCACCCTCGACTTGATAGATTTTCCTTAGTTGAGGTGCACAATGTCCAAGAAGGACCAGGGCCAAAACAGGTTCATTGTAATATGTCTGGGATAAAATTTGGAACTTTTTCAACAATTTTTGCTACTCACAACCACATCAATTTCACACGCCAATAACTAGACTTTGGGGCATCAATTTTACCTTTTTCCTCTTATGGTCAAACTCCTAACTCAAATTGATTTTACCTTAATGCGCTTAGGAACTTTTGGATCAAATTATGGTCTATTCAAAAATGGGTTAGGCTACATATGAAGCTAACAAAAGAACAAGATAAAAGATTAATGGGGCTAGCTAAGATAATTAGCAAAGGTAGGTCAAAAGAAGGCATGAACAATGGCTGTCAAAGAAATGCCTAAATTATCTCCGAAACTCACAATATTTATTTTGCTTTGCACACACACCAGGCAAGTTGTAGAATTAGTTGCAAAAAGGAATATACAACAGTCTTACACACTCATGGAACATGGTCAACTCAATTAGGAGCATTATAGATTCTCGACCCAATAATTAAATGAATTCAACTAAAACCAACAATCACAACAAGAGTAACAACTAGAGCCTAGGTGTTTCAAACGTAATGATCCATCACATACTCATACCATAATGCCATGTGATCTACAAGAACATTTACATGTAACAAATGATTAATTTTCTCTTAAGACGGTCATCATCCATCGATCATCAAGAAAAGCACCTAACTATGACTAAATCAAACACATCTAACAAGAAAAAAAAACTAATCCTATCACAGAAGTATACGAAGGAGAAGGTACTAATTTCTTACAAAACAAGCAGTAAAGTAACTAGCCATCCCACACTTAATCTTGGCACTATCCCCAGTGCAAATAACATGCTAAAGAAGATGGCTAGTACTACTCTTTATCCATATTAGGAGTCATGCCACCTATATAGAGATCATCATCGGAGCCATTTTTCCTATATTCATTACATCATCCATGTCAGCCACACATAATGAAACAAACTACAATTAAGATGAAGGTGGTGAAGTCACCACCCCTTACTTTATTTTTTAGTATAAACTAATTACGTGTTATTGTCGGGTACTCAGACTTCACCGACATACACTTTGATATGGTGCACCAATATTAGTCACAATACAATTCACTCACTTCAATTTCCCTAATTCTATTTCAATGATTTTGAACAAAATCATGCCCTACAACTTCAACCATATAAAGATATACAGAACACCATCACTTTCACATGATTTTCTCAATATTATGTTCAACACAATAAGATAGAAACTAATGGTTACACAACTACCATGTTGGTTGTGAGCAATTCACTCACATATACAAGCTCAAGTACTACAACAATGGTGCTTATCTTCCCAAGATGTTCAAAATCCTTCTTTGACATAGACATGGAAAGAATTTAATTCATAATCCTCAAGAAATCAATTAACTATAACAAAAGGTCACAATAACTAAGGGTTAAGAAAGTAAAACTTACCTTGAAGATGGAAGATTGAGGAAGGAAGAGGGAAATTCTTGAGCTTGTTAACCAAAGAGTAATCTTGAAGGACAAAGAGAATGGTGAGGGAGAAATCTTGTATGCATTGGGGGTGAAATAAGGATGAATTTGGGCATTTAGGGTGTAGAGTCTATTGAAAGAATGAAATTTATTAGACCTAGTGGCAACCTTGGCTATAGGAAAATCTCACTGCATGTAACTAATCTAACCACAATTATAAAATTGATTCCTCCCCTCCTTACAATAACCACGATGAAGCTTCCCATAAAAAATGACAAGAAGGATAAGGTGGGGCTGACTAAGCTCCACTATCCTGAGACTGGGAACTCTATTTCTTAGGACCACTACTAGCCTAAAAAAGAGGATCGCCAAATGTTTTAGGATAGGGAGAACTACCAGACAAATAAGAATTTCCCCAGTTCTTCTTCCGACTATCTATCATCTTTCCCACTATTCTGTTAACCCCATCCCTGCTCTGAATACCTAAACTTCTTACTCTATCTCCCTATATCTACCTTTTTCTTCTATTCATTCTCAACATGCTACATATAAAATACAAGTTTGGACATATCCAATACCAAGGCTCGGGATAACACAGAAGAAAATTTCCTTACACTCGAGATAGTAACAAGACAGTTGCTAAAATTTCAATGTATATTCTTTCACACTCATCTTACATTGCTTTAGATTAACAAACTGCTCTAGTTGACCCAAGTTAAAGGCCGATTCATGTTGAAATTTCAAGGGTATACGGCGCATATATTATCGCACATCATTAAGTGTGTGTTGAATAGCCTATAACTCAACCCAAATAGTGAGCATGTGCGTTGGTCTAGGCGACACATAGTTAATCGCACAACCTCAAGTGTGCATCGCACAACCTGCCGCAAAAGGTGAGTTAGGCACCGTATTTGTTATCGCATAATTTAGGCTAGGCACCGCATAAGTAGTGGCATAAGTGAAACAGTGAAGGTGTGCGGTTGGGTGTGCGACACACAAGCCATCACCAAAGTTAAGGTGTACGCTGCATAAAGTATAGCATACGTAAGGGTGATCTTAGACTATGTCTTACGCGGCGCCTTTTTCATGGCCTATGTAAACTTGGGCACCACACACCCTATAGTACACTTAAACTTGGATGCCATGCATCCCATTCTTCATATAAAGTATTGATAAAGGTCCGTAGCACAGGGGCTTCATCCCCGTAACCCCATCAAAGTTAGTGGTGGGCTCCAGGATTGAGCCTATTGGCCCGATCCCTACGCAAACACTACAGAACTCCTTGAAAATCACAAAATAAAGTCGCACTGCAAAACTTTAAGGGGCGGATTAACATAATTTGGGTCATAACTCTAATACGCGTCATGACTCGAGCCTTAACATTTGACCACTCCGACTAAACTGTAATATCACTATTACTCCTAACTTACCACCATTGATATGGCTCAATTCCAAACAAAATTTGGAACCAATCACCTCCTTAGTACTTCATGCACCTACACTTAATCAAAAACAATAACAATGATTAGAAGGATGGGTTGCCTCCCACCAAGCGCCATAATTTTGGTCGTGGCTCGACTCTTATTTTTGTATTTTTATTTAACATAATAAAATGAAAATAAAATCATGGGTTGCCTCCCATGTAGCGCCTGATTTAACATCGTGGGACGAATCGATTATCTTGACTACTCAGACTTCGTTAAGATACATTAATAATAGCCTTTGTACCTCATTTGTTGGATCAAGGAAATGCTTTATTCCAAGTCCAACCACTTTAAAGTTACTCATATCCTTGCTTTCAAGTTCAACTACACCAGCTATGGTCTCCACGGTAGGTCTATCCTTAACTGGTACATCTCGCTCATCTTCATAGAATACATCAACAATTAAAAAGACACTCATGTCCTTTTGTTGTTTCGTGGATTTACACACTTCAAAACTAACCTCTTTCCTGTTCAGCCTAAATTTTAGCTCATTAAACTCCAGGTTAACTAACACTCTTTGAATTTCTAAGAACGGCCTACCCAAAATTATGGGGACTTCAAATTCCACTTTGCAATTAGGAATTACAAAGTCAGTAGGAAATATAAAATTAGCCACATTTATAAGTACATCATGTAGAGTCCTAATCGGTATTTTCACTGATCTATCCATCATTATAAGTCGCATGTTTGTGGGTATAGGGTCTCCAAAACCCAACTTCTTATAAACAGCTAGCGGCATCAGATTGATGCTAGCTCCCAGGTCGCATAAGGCCTTAGCAAAATCCAGATACCCAATCGTACAAGGGATAGCGAATGCTCCTGGGTCTGCCTTCTTTTAGACCAGTGACCTTGTAGAAATAGCACTACACTGATGGAGATTATCCACTGGATCGTATTTTACCGCTCTTTTCTTTTTCACAAGATCTTTCATAAACTTAGCATATCTGGGAATTTGTTCCAGTGCTTTAACTAAAGGCACATTTATTATTAATTGCTTCAATATAGCCATGAATTTGTTAAACTTCCCTTCATATTATTTCTTCTTTAATTATTATGGAAATGGGGGTGGTGGCCTTGGGATTTCAATTGGAGCAACTTTTACCTCCTTTCTTATGCCTTGCTCCACATCACTAACATGCTTCAGCTTAGGTGGTCGTTCCACTTCCATACTCTTCTTTTCAAAACCTCCCAACTCCACAGGCACCACTGAAGATTCATCAACCATCTCCCAATCTATTTTTACCGCATCAGTATAAGAGAATGCTCCCAATCCTGGACTAGATAATATCTTACCGCTCCAAGTGGTAATGGCCATACATGATATATCAGTCCTCAGATTCTGAACTGTTTCACTTGGTAGAGTCCCATTCTATCATTGGTTGAATGCTAAAGATTATTGGCTCATCTGCTGCTCCAGTTATTTAATAGTAATTGAGTCTGAATTGACTAGTTGACTCATTGAAGATATTTCACTCTTCATAGTAGTCACCCCAGAATTGGTTGCCTCAACTCCCTTTAATAGTTTCGCCATCATGTCCTCCATGAAAATTTTGCCTAAACTTATGGCAGCATTATCACAGCTTCCAGGAGGTACATACAGTCCGCTTTTGTCACTTTTGTTCTTCCAATCTCCTTGATGGTTCCAACCTTGGTTTCCTTGACCACCGGTCTAGAAACCCCCCTGGTTATGCAAGTAGTTAAACTCTTCCTCAGTGTTTGATTCAACTCTTTACCATGGGACCCCACAACTTTTACCTTTTCTATATTTCTTGACAGTAAATGTTTTGTGAGTAGATCCATCTGGGTTTTCATGTGAGCCATATCCTGATCACGCTCCTCTTCTCTCCTATGCTGCTCTACTGATATTACACTAGACCCAGTATTACTTACTATCACCAAATCTCTAGTATGCCAAGCCCTACTTGCCTTAGTTATTCTTTCTAACACGTCCGCAGCCTAAGTAAAGGTGAGCTCCATAAAAGCTCCTCCTGCAGCATTATTGTCATACCACAAATCCTATTGGGGCAGAATGGCATTCGTAATTAAGGAGGCCCGGGAGAACCAGCTCATAACCTTATACTTCCCATGTATACCTCTATGATAACCCAAAATTCGGACAATATCATGTCGCATATAAAAGAAATAATCACTTGTATAAGCTCGAGCACACATATATATATATATATACAATACTTGGCCATTGGAGCCATCACATCTATTAATAAACACCACCTTGACTGTACATTAGATCTACAAAGCCTCTAGGCAATACATACAGTTTAACTAAGGTTGGGACACACACCTCCATATAATTAACTTCTATACAATACCAAAAGTGACTAGATATGACATGGAAAGCCTCCAAGCAAACTGGAGCTCACCAAAAGTAGCTGGATATCCTAGCTTCTACTTGTGCAGTGTATGAGCTGAGGTACCCGTGCCTGTAGCAGGAAATGCAGGTCCCTTGTGGGGGACGTCAGTATGAAATATGTACTAAATATGTAAAGTTGTAGATAATCACATATGATATAGGATCTCAATAGAAATCAGAAACAAGTGAATAAATCATAATAGGAGTGGACAACACTTACTAGAACTTGTGACAACCTATACATTGTATTTATTCAATTACTTTACCTTTGTTCTTATCATCTTTGTAATCATTAATGTACTATACTGTGACCATTAGGCTGACTCCAGTACATATAAACTGGGATCGACCCATGATAGGCTTATGCCTTTGGGATACCAACCATAAACACATAATAGGGATTGACCCATGATAGGCTTATGCCCCTGGGATACCGCCCGATAAGAAAGAACTTCCATCACTTAGTTCACCACCACATTTTTGATACTTTGAAATAATGATACACCAATAGGAGATATATAAATAGACCATCAATGCAATAACAATGAAGGAAGAACTCATTGGCACATCAATGAAGTGTTTTGGAGTCATCAATGCCATAACAATGAAGTAGGAACTTATTGGTATATCAATGAAACATTTTGGAGTCATTAATAGCACATGGATCTTGTTTGAGTAGCCGAATACCTTCTGACATTCATTAGTGCAATAAAAATGTAAGATTTATTTAGAAAACAAGTATTGGAATGTCTTGACATCTTGTAGGGTCGAAACAAGTTCATTGGTAACGTATGACATCATACAAAACCATTATGGATCACATGTTATTGAATAACTTTGAAAACTTTCTTAATAGAACAATTGTTCACTTTCACGCCTAAGATATGGTATAGAGTATGCTTTACATACCTGACTGTCAGTCTTCAATACTAGTCCCAAATGGACTTCCCTTCTTTTCGGATTACTTATCTACAATGAACATATATAGCAATCTAGTATTAGCAACCAAATGTCACAATTCAATTATTTGAATTCACCAAACTAGTGGTTAAGTAGTAAGCCTTAAATACACCATAAAGGGTGTCACTTTAAACCTCTTATACTCCAATTACATTCACATTCCATGCATATTCATAAAATATACTCCAATATCAAGTTTGGATTTATTTATCCTTCCAACCAATCCATTAAACCAAATTGAGCCATAGACATAAATAATTATCAATTCAATAGTATATCATCATATCCACCTTCCATAACTCAATTACCATATCTACCTTCCATAAATCAATTACCATATCCACCTTCCACATTTCAATACAACCAAACTATGCAAAATAGTCCATAACCCTATTTCTATCACCTTTCAGTAACACCAATACATATAATCCTCTATCACACATATACATATGGAAAAGAACAAAGGCAAACAATATTAATACCTTAGAATTCACCTCTTGATTATGCAATCCTGTTTGCACAAATAATAGGTGTCGTT
This sequence comes from Capsicum annuum, assembly GCF_002878395.1. Taxonomy (NCBI): domain Eukaryota; kingdom Viridiplantae; phylum Streptophyta; class Magnoliopsida; order Solanales; family Solanaceae; genus Capsicum; species Capsicum annuum. The sequence continues at coordinate 41,828,719 of NC_061116.1, forward strand.
CGAAGCTCTCGAGATGACAAATGTAGTTATCAGATTAGTTTGGAATTTCTTCGATATAGTCAAAAGTAATTTAAAGGTCAATTAATGGAAGGGTTTGTTCTTCCTCAATGATTGATGATGAAAATGAGTTTTTGAACTCATATATATGATATATACACATATTACCATCCATAATATAATAGGAAATGACCAAAATGCCTTTAAAATTTAAATAATGTCAAATCTGTCCTTTGGTGGACTATTTTGGTAAGATAAAGTAGATCGACCATAAATCTTTTCTCTGATATCAGATTTGGGTGAAATTGGTATCATTAGAAAGATAATTCAAAGGGATTTTATTTCATATAAAGTAGGCCACCCAGTTCATCCTGTACAAGGAGTTATGGTCGTTTGAAGTTGACCCTAAAAATCTATTTTGATAGGCTAAAGTAAAACGAGTATAACTCCTTACTCAGACGTTGGATTTGGATGAAACCAATTGCATTAGAAAGAATACTCAATGATATTTCTTTTCACAGGCCGCATCTCTCCCAGTTTATTATATTAAGGGAGTTATGATCATTTGAATTTGACCCAAAAATTCGGCTGGCCTCATTAGTTTGTGTGTAGGAAATTTTCCTGCACATTTACTATTCCCAAATATCCTGGCCACCGTTTTATAGTTTCGAACATGCTCGATTATATCTGAAACCTATCCATTTTTGTAAATCTTTATATCGTTGGAAATCTTATTCAATAAACTTCGCATGGAACCATCGACGGGCAAATTCTGGTATAAATAAAATAAATAAATTAATTCCATATAAATAAGACCAATACACGTATTTGAATACGCCAATACACGTACTTGAATATGGGGTGTTACATCCTTACCCCCTTTAGGACATTTGTCCTCGAATATTGGTGTATTTATTCAACCAAAACAAGTTCAAGTCCATCATTAATATTCACATCATCACATAAATACTATGCATATATAAAAAAACTTACTTGTTAATGTTCTAACTCCATTTCTTGAACTTCCTATTCATCTTTGAACGAATGAGGGTACTTCGATTTCATTGCTTCCTCAGCTTCTCATGTAATCTCTTCCCTTTGACAATTTCTCCAACACTTTCACAGATGCTATCTCTTTATTTCTCATCTTCTTAACTTGGCGATCTAGAATAGCAATAGGCACTTCCTCATAGGTAAGATCTTCCACAACTTGGACATCCTCAGTAGAAGTGATATGTGATGGATCTCCGATGCACTTTCGAAGCATTGACATATAAAATACCGAATGTATTGATGAGAGCTCTTGGGGTAGCTCTAATTCATATGCAACTTGTCCAAACCTTCGAGTGATCTTATACGGGCCTATATAACGTGGACTCAACTTCCCTTTCTTTCCAAATATCATTACCCCTTTCATTGGTGATACCTTCAAAAATACCCAATCACCTATAGAAAACTCTAGCCCTCTCCTTCTACTATCCACATATGACTTGTGTTGACTTTGGGATGTTTTCAGTCGTTGCAGAATTACTTTAACCTTCTCTATGGCTTGATAAACAAGATCCGGTCCGAACAAAAGAGTTTCACCCACTTCGAACAATCCTATTGATCTACACTTCCTTCCATATAAAGCTTTATATGGTGCCATTTTGATACTTGAATGATAGCTATTATTGTAGGCAAACTCAATAAGAGGTAAATAATCATCTCAGTTGCCCTTAAAATCTATTACATAAGCTCGTAGCATATCCTCAAGTGTTTGGATGATACATTCTGCGTGTCCATCTGTTTGAGGGAGAAAAGCTATACTCAACTTCACTTGTGTTCCCAAACACCTCTAAAAAGACTTTCAAAAGTTTTCAGTAAATTGGGTTCCCCGATCTGATATAATAGAAATTGGCACTCCATGTAATCGGACTATCTCTTTAATGTATAGCTTCCCATACTTTTCAACTGTGTAAGTGGTCCTAACTGGTAGGAAATATGCGGATTTGGTAAGCCTATAAACAATTACCCATATAGAATCGAAATTCCAGGATGTACGAGGCAAACTAATCATGAAATCCATGTTGATCATGTCCCACTTCCAGCTTGGAAGATCAATGCATTGCATATAACCTCTGGGTTTTTGGTGCTCAAATTTAACTCTATGAAAATTTGGACATTCAACTACAAATTTTGCAATGCTCTTCTTCATGTCATTCCACCAATACATATTTTTCAAATCTTGATACATTTTGGTTGATCGAGGATGAATGGAATACGCTGAACAATGTGCCTCTATAATAATCTTCTTTCTTAGCCCGTCTACATCCGGCACACACAATCGGTTTTGGCACTGAAGTACTCCTTCTCGCGTAAGCTCAAATGCCTTGGTCACACCACTCTGAACGTTCTCCTTAAGCTGTAATAAAATAGGATTTGCATATTGCTTCTCTTTCACTTTAACTACTAATGAAGATTCCGCAGCATTAAGTACGATAAGCTCTTTATCCAAAGTTTCAAGAAGGCAAACTCCCAAACTAGCTAACTGGTGAAGATCTTTAATCATCCCTTGCCTTTCTATAGGCACCATCATAGCCTTACGACTTAACGCATCAGCTACCACATTTGCTTTCCTTGGATGGTACAAGATATCAATATCGTAGTCCTTTAATAGTTCAAGCCATCTCCGCTGCCTTAAATTTAGATCCTTCTAATTAAAAATATATTGCAAGCTCTTATGGTCAGTATATATATCAATATGAACCCCATATAAGTAGTGGCGCCATATCTTTAAAGCAAAAATAACTGCTGCCAGCTCAAGATCATGTGTAGGATAATTTTTCTCATGTGGCCGCAATTGTCTAGAAGCATATGCTATTACCTTACCATGCTGCATCAATACACATCCTAAACCAATTCTGGAAGCATTACAATACACTGTATACCCTTCGGTGCCTTCTGGAAGTACCAACACAGGTGTAGAAATCAACTTGTTCTTTAAATCTTGAAAACTCTTCATACAGGCATCATTCCATTAGAATTATGATGCTTTATGGGTTATCTTGGTTAAGGGTGCTGAATGGAAGAAAATCCTTCAACAAACTTTCTATAATAACTGGCCAACCCGAGAAAACTACGAATCTCCGTAGGCGTTATGGGCCTTGGCCAATTCTTCACAGCTTCTATCTTTTGAGAATCAACCTTTATCCCTTCACTAGATACAATATAACCCAAAAATGCCACCGACTCTAACCAAAACTCACATTTAGAGAACTTTGGATAAAGCTTACAATCACAAAGAGTCTACAATGCCTGTCATAAGTGATTGGCATGGTCCTCTTCTGATCTAGAATAAACTAGAATATCATCTATAAAAACTATCACAAATACATCCAGGAATTGCTTAAACACCCTATTCATCAAATCCATAAAAGTTGCGGGTGCATTTGTTAGCCCAAATGACATAACTAGAAACTCATAATGACCATACCGTGTTTGGAAAGCTGTTTTGGGTATATCCTTCTCTTTGACCCTCACTTGGTGGTAACCTGACCTCAAATCAATCTTATAAAAGAACTTGGCACCCTGTAACTGATCAAATAAATCATCAATTCTTGGGAGAGAATATTTATTCTTAATAGTCACCTTATTCAATTGCCGACAATCAATACACATCCTTAGCGAGCCATCCTTTTTGCGCACAAATAACACTGGTGCTCCCCAGTGGGATATACTAGGCCTTATGAATCCCTTCTTTACAAAATCTTTTAATTGCTCTTTAAATTCTCGTAATTCTGCTGGGGCCATTCTATAGGAGGAATGGAAATTGGTTGGGTGCCTGGTATTACATCAATACCAAACTCTAGTTCGCATTCAGGAGGCAAACCTAGAAGATCTTCAGGAAATACATCAGAAAATTCATTTACCACCGGAACAACATGAAGAGTTGGTGGCTCCCCTTCTGTATCCCTTACTCTAACTAAAAGATATATGTATCCCTTGGAAATCATTATTCTTGCCTTAAAATAAGAAATATATCTACCTCTTGGCGCGCCAATTTCACCTTTCCATTCAAGGACTGATTCATTTGGAAAATAGAAATATACCTTTTTCATGCAGCAATCAATTATGGCATAACAAGATGCCAACCAGTCCATATCCATTATAACATCAAAATCTACCATTTCTAACTCTACGAGATCAGCCATCGTATCACGACCACAAATAGTTACTATGCAATTTCGGTAAACCCTTCTAGCTACAGATTCCCCAACCAGTGTGGACACTTCAAATAGCTTAACTAACAGTTTGGGTATTCTTTTCGTACTTTCCAGCAACCAATGGAGTAACATAAGATAATGTAGAATCGGGATCAATTAAGGCATATACATCGAATGAAAAGATAGACAACGTACCCGTAATCATATCTAGGGAAGCCTCTAAATTCTATCGATCCGCTAGAGCATGCATATGATTTTGAGCCCCGCTAAAACTCGTGGATCCTCTATCACCTCTAAGACGGCCCATTGGTTGTGCACCCCTTTCTGAATAAGGCATCGATGATGATGATACAACAAATGACCCCGTAGGTCATACCATACCCCCTATGCCCCTTCGTGGGCATTCTCTCATCATATTCCCCAACATATCGCACTAAAACCAAAAATTGGTCCCTAGCCGATATGCGCCCAAATGATACCTTCCACATTTATTGCATGGCTCTCAAGGAGGTCTCAATTGGCTCATATTCCTTTGCCCTTGGTACCTCACTGTCCGCGAACTCTGACTCTCATATCTATGCCCAAATTGATTTCCTCTAGACCCTTGGAACTGTGGTGGGGCACTAGCTGCAGAATAAGAAGATAATGGCCTAGGTGGTCTAGGAGAAAACTATGGTATGAACCCTCCTTGGGATGCCATGAACTGCCCTGTAGATCTGGACCTCTTGGAATATCCTCTTTCTAATTCCTGTGTTCTTCTCCTCTGCCTCTGATCTTCTATTTTCTATACAAAAGCTTGAATCCTCTCTATGTCCATATCTTTGTTCAATGCGGCAATAGTACAATCTCTAACCAGATATGGATCCAGCCTATCCACATTTGATGAATTTTTTCATCCATAGTAGCTACAACATTAGGAGCATATCTCGACAAGGAATTAAATTGGAGACTATACTCCCTCACACTCATATTTCCCTGACGAAGATTTAAAAACTGATCTGCACGGGCCTGACGAATCTCGAATGGAAGATAATCATCAAAAAATGCCTCTTTGAACTCTTTCTAAGTAGATGGGGGTGCATCAATACCCCTAGATCATTTCCATTCCTCGTACCAATATATAGCCTCCCCTTTGAATCTATACGCCGCTAACTCCACTGTTTCTCTACCCGTTACATGCATAACATGTAAGGCCCTTTGAATTTAATCAATAAAGTCCTATGGGTCCTCGTTAAGATTTGATCCAGTAAAAATGGGAGGATCCATCTTAAGAAAATCCTATGTTCGAAGGATAGCCGCCATATCTGTACCACTAGGACCCGTGGTAGGAATGGCTTGCCCTTGAGCTTGCCCAGAAACTATACAAGTCAAAAGTTATACTGCATTTCTAAGATCTTGATCAGCAGCATTAATAGGTGTCTCTGGGGATATAGTTCTCCTCCCCCTTATTTCTTCCAGAGTGGAAGAAGTTTCCGATGCATGCTCAGCTGGAGCCTCACTTTGATTAGCTAGTATAGTGGGTGACTTACTAGTCCCCTCTCCGGCAGCCACATCTACTTGCTTACCAGTATTCTTGCTTCTAGTAACTGGCATCATTACTATAATAAGAGAAACAAATGGATTCAGTGGTCAACTATGACTTCATATACAATATAGGCTCTATCGCCCGATCTAAGACATGAAGAAAAGAAATAATTCCTAAATGTCCACAGCCTTCTGTTTATAGATGGGGTGCACGACACACCGATTAACAAGACACTACGTAGACACGATTTTGTAGACTCACTAGGATGAACTTCTCTGATACCACTTTTGTCACACCTCAAATCCTATTGGGGCGGACTGGCACCCGTAACCGAGGAGGCCCGGGAGAACCAGCTCATAACCTTTTACTTCCCACGCATATATCTATGACAACCCAAAATTCAGACAGCATCATGTCACATATAAAAGGAGCACACATATATATGTATATATAATACTTGGCCATTGGAGCCATCACGTCTATTAACAAACACCACCTTGATTGTACATTAGGTCTACAAAGCCTATAGACAATACACAGAGTTTAACTAAGGTTGGAACACACCCCGCCATATTACTAACTTTTATACAATACCAAAAGTGACTGGATATGACACAGAAAGCCCCGAAGCAAACTGGAGCTCACCAAAAGTAGCTGGATATCCTGGCTTCTACTTGTGCGGTGTATGAGCTGAGGTACCTGTGCCTGCACTATGAAATGCAGGTCCCTCATGGGGGACGTTAGTACAAAATATGAACTAAGTATGTAAAGCTGTAGATAATCACATATGATATAGGAGCTCAATAGAAATCAGAAACAAGTGAATAAATCATAATAGGAGTGGACCACACTTACTAGAACTTATGACAACCTGTACATTGTATTTATTCAATCACTTTACCTTCGTTCTTATCATCTTTGTAATCATTATTATACTGTACTGTGACCATTAGGTTGTCTCCGGTACATATCAACTGGGATAGACCCATGATAGGCTTATGCCCCTAGGGTACCACCCATAAACACTTAAATAGGGATCGACCCATGATAGGCTTATGCCCCTGGGATACCACCCGATAAGAGAGAACTTCCATCACTTAGTTCAATTAATCTTTGAGATTGTTATTTTGGTTTCCACCACATTTTTGATACTTTGAAACAATGATACATCAATAAGAGACATATAAATAGACAATCAATTCAATAACAATGAAGTAAGAACTCATTGGCACATCAATGAAGTGTTTTTGGAGTCATCAATGCCATAACAATGAAGTAGGAACTTATTGGTATATCAATGAAATGTTTTGGAGTCATTAATAGCACATGGATCTTGTTTGAGTAACCGAATACCTTCTGACATTCATTAGTGCAATAAACATGTAAGATTTGGAAAACAAGTAAGTATTGGAATGTCTTGACATCTTGTAGGGTGGAAACAAGTTCATTGGTAACGTACGACATCATACAAAACCATTATGGATCACATGTTATTGAATAACTTTAGAAACTTTCTTAATAGAACAATTGTTCACTTTCATGCCTAAGATATGGTATAGAGTATGCTTTACATACCTGACTTTCAATCTTCAATACTAGTCCCAAATGGACTTCCCGTCTTTTCAGATTACTTGTCTACAATGAACATATATAGCAATCTAGTATTAGCAACCAAACGTCACAATTCAATTATTTGAATTCACCAAACTAGTGGTTAAGTATTAAGCCTTAATTACACCATAAAGGGTGTCACTTTAACCCTCTTATACTCTAATTACATTCATATGCCATGCATATTCATACAACATCCTCCAATATCAAGTTTGGATTCATTTATCCTTCCAACCAATCCATTAAACCAAATTGAGCCATAGATATAAATAATCATCAATTCAATAGTATATTACCATATCCACTTTCCATAACTCAATTACCATATCCACCATCCATAACTCAATTACCATATCCACCTTCCACAATTCAATACAACCAAACCATGCAAAATAATCCATAACCCTATTTCCATTACCTTTCAATAACAACCAATACATATAATCCTCTATCACACATATACATATGGAAAAGAACAAAGGCAAACAATATTCATACCTTAGAATTCACCTCTTGATTATGCAATCCTGTTTGCACAAATAATAGGTGCCGTTAGAAGCTCTCGAGATGAAAAACGTAGTTATCAGATTACTTTGGAATTTCTATGATTGAATCAAAAGTAACTTAAAGGTCAAATTTGGCTAGGGTTTGTTCTTTCTCAATGATTGATGATGAAAATGAGTTTTTGAAATCATATACATGATATATTCACATATTCCCATCCATAATATAATAGGAAATGACCAAAATGCCTTTAAAATTTTAATAATGTCAAATCTGTCCTTTGGTGGACTATTTTGATAAGCTAAAGTAGATCAACCATAAATCTTTGCTCCGATATCGGATTTGGGTGAAATTGGTATCGTTGGAAGGATAATTCAAAGGGATTTTTTTTTATATAAAGTAGGCCACCTAGTTCATCCTGTACAAGGAGTTATGGTCGTTTGAAGTTGACCCTAAAATTCTGCTTTGATAGGCTGAAGTAAAATGAGTATAACTCCTTACTCAGACGTTCGATATAGATGAAACCAATTGTATTGGAAAGAAGACACAAAGGTATTTCTTTTCATCGGTTATAGATCTCCCAGTTCATTATATTGAGGGAGTTATGATCATTTGAAGTTGACCCAAAAATTCGGCTGGCCTCAGTAGTTTGTGTGCAGGAAATTTTCCTGCACATTTACTATTCCCAAATATCCTGGCCACCGTTTTATAGTTTTGAACGTGGTTGATTATATCCGAAACCTATCCGTTTTTGGAAATCTTTATATCATTGGAAATCTTATTCAATACCTTCGCATAGAACCATCGACAAGCAAATTTTGGTATAAATAAAATAAAAAAATTAATTCCATATAAATAAGACCAGTACACGTACTTGAATACTCCACTACACGTTCTTGAATATGGGGTGTTACAATTATCCACTATTGTCTTTGTAAGTTAGTTCAAAGCTCTCTAGAATATTTCCATCAAGTGTTCATCAGTCATCTTATGGTTTGGGCATTGAGTCAACTTTCTTTTTAACCTCGCTCAAGTCTCATGCAAAGGTTCATTAGCTAATTTCCTAAAATTGCTGATCTCATCCCTCAACTGTAATATTATGGAGGGAGAAAAAAAACTTTCTAGGAAAGCTTCTTTTAATTACCTTCAGTTTGTTATAGAATCAAGTGTCAGCTCATTCAACCACATAGTTGCCTCTCCAGACAGAGACAGTGGGAACAATCTTAAATGAATAGTATTTTATCCCACTCCAGGATTATCAAATGACTTATAAATACTGATGAAATTCACCAAATATAGATTTGGATCATCATCAGGTAATCCACCAAAGAGTCCTTTTAGATTCAGTAGCTGGATAATAGTACTGGCGATGTTGAATTTCATCCCAGGATCTAGTGGTGGTAGAATGATTGCCCCTATAGATCCAGTTTCATATAAATTGTCCTCATAATTGTCAACATTAAACTGCACAGCTTGGCGGTCTAGTCTACCTTTGAATGGACGATTTCAATTTACAGGTGCAACTACCCCTACTGTATGCCTCCTATTAGCCAGGTCAATTAAATCATCATCTCCTAGGTCCTCTTCATCTATATTAGGTACCCGACCCGGGTTACCTGCATTTTGTTGATTTAATTGAGCATTAGCCAAAGCGGCTAATCTTTTAGCTTTCTATTAGTTAGCTATTCTTTTAATGAGATGTGGTTCAGGATTGAAGGGTAATAATGGTTCTCCTGAACTTCTGGTTCGTGGCATAAACAAAAATGATCCTGTAACGAATAAAAATAACAAATAAACCTAAAATAAGAAAACTTGACAACAGTTAATTAACACACATAAACTCAATCAACAATACGATTCCCCGGCAACGGTGCCAAAATTTGATATGCCCAAATTATACCTCTCTTACGAGAGCATAAGTGGTCTTTGTCAAATATAGAACCCAACTAGGTTGGGGTCGAATCCTACAGGGAATATGGAGCTAATTAAATTGTATGCAGATTAGTTGACTTTTAATCATTCATTTTCGTAAAATAAAAAGGGGGAATTTGATTCAGTTCACAAATTAAGGGTGTTAGTTTAACAAGATGAAATATGTATAGTAGTATTCAAATTCAGAGAAATAGCAAGCTAGAGTTATGTCCACCTTGTAGTTTTCAATAATTTCATACTATAGGCTTTACGAATTCATACATGTATCATGCTTACAGAGAAACATATTGTATTTAGTAATATAATCCTAGTGTTTCTCAACCATCAAGGACTAATTCACTTTAGTTCTCTCAAATCAAAAGTGTTTACAAAAACAATGCGAAATCTCCAAGTAGTTAATCCTGTTAAGGCATTAACATATGAAATAGGGGTTGGAAATCCTATTTTCTTATCACTGCTCTCTTTTCCGAACAACAACCTTTCTCTCGAACAAGTTGCGTTTTAAGGCACATCATTTATATTTGTAACCACAAGAATTCAAGATAAACGAAGAAAGTATGATGCAAACAAATCAATGCATAATGAATTAAAAACCCAAAGTAATAGATTGTATGCTACAAAGCTCCCATAACCCTAACTAATAAACTTATCTACTCATTAATAAAACTAGAATCATAATAGAAATATTAATCATATCAAAATATTAAGAGCTATTGGTTACATTAATGTCCATGCTTAATGATTATATTATCAATTATTTTAGAGATCATGCCTTGATTATGATTAGTGATCATTCTAAATAACTATGCTAGTGGTTATGCTATTGAGTACTCCAATGATTATGATATTGACCATGGTAACGATGATATAGTTACTGGTATAAGTTTGGATATTAATTATTCTATGACTTATACAAATACCAATTCAAATCCAGATAATGATGATGATATCAATTATTTATACTTGGTGCAAGTATGGAGGATGACTATGATATTGATGACGATAATTGATGATGTTGGTGATGGTATGGATAATAATATCAATGATGATATTATTGATTATACTTATTGTTCGAGTCTAGATATGCATATTATACTATGATGACATACTTGTTATGATATAACAATATCGGGGTGAGAGATTGACAATAGTGATTCTAGCTAAGTCTGGAAATGAGGAAATGGTTATAATTTGGCATGATATGAATGAATTCTAGTGATACCATCATTAGTTGATAAATAGTGGTTAGTTTATAAATAATGATTATTTTATAATTGGTAGTTAGCTGATAAATGGTGGCTAAAGAAAAAACAATGGATATGGTATGACATGGCATGGAAGAATCCTACTTGCCTCATGAGAGTTGTTAAATAACGGTAGCCGATTGTTCTATCTTACGTGTATTGATACGCCCAAATTACAACCTTCTTATGAAAAGGTAAATGGTCACTGTCAAATATAGAACCCAACTGGGTTGGGTGTCGAATCCTACAGGGAATACTATGTTTACTAAGTATTATGGTTGTTACTAGACTATTGATCGAAGGTTCCTGAGCAAAAAGGGTGTTTTTGATTTATCAATAGTACAAAAATGCTTGTCACAGAAAGTAATCCATTTGTTGATTGTATTAAAAAGAATAATTCATAAAAGTAGTCAAACTAGAGTTATGGTTACCAAGATAGTTAAGAAACTAGGTTTGTGAACTATTTTGAATTCCCTATGAACAATTCTAATTGCAAGAGCGATTGAATTCTATGGTTTACTCATTAGTTTCTCAACCTAAATGAGTAATTTTATCCCTTAATTCTTTCTGACATAAGGAACATGTTATTTTTTCAACTATATTCTCACATGGGTTGATCCAGTTAAGGCATCTACCGTCTACCCAAAGGTTAAATCCTTTAGATTTGTGTAAACCCTTTCTTTTCCCAACAAACATTTTTCCGTTCAAACAAGTGATGTTCATGGGCTCACTTTTCAAGTTTGCAACCAAGAAAATTCATTAAAGTGAATAAGGCTTTATGCAACATCGATTAATAATGGGAATCTACTAGATTCACAATCCAACTCAGTTTTTCACATCAAAGCTCCCATAACCCTAGTTATGGAAGCTTAGCCACACATCTCCATAATAGAAAGAGAAGAAATCATTGTGCTATTCATGAATTAATTCAAGATTACTTACAAAGGTTACAAGAATTTGTTCTTAAATCTTTAATAGAGATAGAATGATTAGATCCACAAGGTTTGCTTAATTCCCCCCAAAATACTAGTTTACAAGGAGTTTCTCGATATGGAGACTATGATAAAAGATGAAAAAAATAAAGATAAAAAATAATAATCCCCATAATAAAACCTAAAACTAGTATTTATACATTCCCAGGTAAAAAGAATCTAAAATTTGAATTCAGAGAACCTTGTCCAAAGTGACGGCCAAATTGATAGTCTGTTGAGGGGTTGACGGTCCACCATTTGGTTCGTCACTGCTGATCCTGGATAGTCACATTCTGGATAAGGCTGACGGCCAATCTGGTGGTCTGTCAAAATACTAACGGTCCACCATTTGGTCCATCGTTGATTCTTTCAGGAGGCAATGCTCTGGATAAGACTGACGGCCAATCTGGTGGTCCGTTACAGATCTGACGGTCCACCATTTTGTCCATCGATGAGTCTTTCAGGAATTAATGTTCTAGATAAGACTGAAGGCCAAGCAGGTGGTCCATCATAGATCTGACGTTCCACCATTTGGTCAGTCGCTGAGAGTTTTGAAACCTTGGGTTCTGCCTAAGACTTGACGGTAAGGTTAGTGGTCCGTCCAAGGTGTGACAGTCTACCATTTCAAAGTCTTTTCCTTCAGCTAACTCCTTGCCCTGAAGTACTAAAAACCAGCATCAAATGCAACCTTGGTTGCTTGAAAACATCTAATTTTCCCAAGAAAAGATGCAAAATATTCCATTAAAAGTCGGAACATTAACACCCGCAACTTAAGATCATTGGCTGTCCTCAAGCAACTTAGCACCTAATTGTGAACTTAAACAATATCATAGCAAGCAACCAACTAATGAATCATTTTGTCGCAGTTATTCACTCATAATTTCACTCACATAAATTTAACACATAAGGCTCTACACCCAGCACTGATTATAATTCAGCACACACACATGGATGTTATGTCCTATAGAGAAAAGCAAACCGAAGTAAGACTCTAGTTTCCCTCACAATAAAGAAGTCCACCACTCATTATATTGTGTGGACACAATCTAATATTTCACACTCACAAAGAAGTTATAAGCATAGTCCAAGTGCCCATAGGCTTACCCTTGCCATACGACTCATCCTCAAAGTTGATTCACTAAGATCAAACAGGTTTTTTCTAGTCTTCCAATGAGGCTTAAGGCTAGGTGAGGATGCACTTTTTGGCAAAGTGACTCATAAAGCTCAACTCTCCTTGCTCTAGCATCTTTGAAACCCCAATTTGCTATTTTAAATATCTTACTTTCACTCTTCATTATTCACTTCTATTTTTTTAAGGGATTAGCCACCGTCAACTTATGCTGATGTACCCAACTAAGGTGAACAATAACTTTGATAGATCAGCGCCAAATTCCTTTAACTAAGTTCTAAACCAACTTTACATTGGGAAATTTTATTTTGACAATATCCACCCTCAATTTAGGTGTTTTGCCCTAATTAAGGTGCACAATACCCAATATTTGGTCAGGGCCAGTTTTGAACTTGAATGCTAAAGTCTTACGGAGAGTTAATTAAAATTATTGTTCAAGAAAAAAAACTACTAAAAGCTCTAAATGGGTTCAAGTAAGGGAGCAATCATTTTTGTGGGGTTAATTATTTTGATTAAGCGGACTGAAGGTACAAGGAGGCTTTCCATCCTATCCTAGTGAATTAACTAGAAGATAGTATCAATGACTCAGGCAAGTTCTAGGCATTAGACTATGCAAGAACTAAAGATAAATCCTCTCACACACAGTGGCAACTGAGTTAAACTTCTTCTGCTGCTCTTAGGATTTCCGTCACATAATTCATGTACCTCTTTCATGTTAATGCCAAATACAGACACACTGAAGGTTATGCACACATGCTACGTGATTAGAGTAAATAATTACACATTCATGCTCATAGTCGTATACCAATATGATTCATTATTTATATCTACAAAGGGATACTAAAATAGGGAAAAAATTTATAAATAACATTGAACACAAATAAAAATACCCCAGCTGGGAAATTAAAGATGCGAAATAAAAACACCCTAGACATACAAGTAAAAGTACACCACCCCCTTAAAAAATTAGATACATTTTCCTCAAAACATTGATTTAAAGTACTAGGAAATGGTTTTACTTATTTTTCCTCTTATTCATCTGAGGCATCTATGAAGTATGGAGAGGCTTCTGCGTCCTCACCTAATGTAATGTGGTCCCCTATTGTGGTAGGGGCGCTCACAAACTCACCCTCCAAGATTAGAGGAATCATCTCTCAAACAGATCCTACACTGTGCCCCCTTACTGGGGCAGTAATAGTGGATACTCCTTCTACTTCGTCTTCTTCGTTCTTTCTCATCTTTTCTTTATCCTTCAGTAACTTCTTTCGAGCCCTATTAATATCATGCAGTTCTTTTTGTTCTAGTGTTATTTCTACTCTGTTCCTCCTTTTTGCTTTTTTCCTTACAGCTTTTTCGTCCATTTTCTCCTTCCCTTTAGTCTTCACTGGTCTACCCATCAAGTCCACTATACCTTTATCAACTTCACTTGCCACTAAGGTTGGTTCAAAAATAGGCTACTGTGGCTTTTTATTCTTTAGCTCTGCAATGTCTGCCTTTGCCTATTCAAATTCATCCATTAGCTTAGCAAAATTGGGAAGGGACAGTGAATCGAGCCTTTTATTGATATGAAGTTCCATGGTATCCATCCTAGCCTGAATAATTTGGTATGGACAAATTGCATCAGCCATAATTTTATCAACAAAAGGCTTGAAGTCTGCATCCCACTTATCTAGCTATCTCTAAAACCACTTTTGTGTCTTGATAGACTTAGCAAATTTTCTGGTGTGAACCTGTACTCAGCGAAATCTGCTCCACCCATAGATTGTGCAAAACCTAACCCTATAGATATTCCTTGGGGTATGAACTCAGGTGGCACATAGGTGGTAATGGGAAAATGCATATATGTGAGGATTTTTGTAGTATCAGGAGCTGGTGCAGATTGAGTCTGGTAAGCTAGATGCTTTGTGACACGCATCTCAAATTTTGAGTCATCTTTTGACTTCTCAATGTCATGTTTGTGCACAGCCTAGATTTCATTGTCTACTCCATGAATCAAGGGCATACTAGTCTATCTGCATAAAGCTGTGATTAAGCACGAAAATGGCAATGCACTAGAAATTTTATGGACCTTCACTAATATCTCATCTGTAATTATCTGGACAAAGTCAACTTGAAGTCCTGAGATCAAGATTGCCACCAACACGACTTTGTGTTTATCCAAGTTTCCATCCCCTTTTGTTGGCATTAACCTCAAACGAACAATAGCGCACTGGAATTTAGCCTTAAAACTATGGGAGTATTTTACAATACACTCCTGTGAGTTGTTCAACCAAGAGGGGTTACCATCCTTAGTCAAAAATGAAGCTACCCACGGCCTTTGAGTGGAAGAATTTCTTAATCTGTACTCAAGATCAAGTACAGCAAATGGGGCCTCGTACTCTGGTCCAAATAATATCATATTGATTGTTCAGGCTAAAATACCAACAGTGACTCCTCGGACAGGTACGGACTCTCTATTCGGAAAATTTGTAATTGATGTCCCGTTTGGGAAATCCTATTCTACCAGTTCAAGATAATTTGCAAAGAATTCTCTTACCCAATTAAGTTGATAGGCTCCCGATGGCTGGCTCATCCATGCTAGTTCATACTCGTTGAAATGGCGTTCTAACTCAGGATATTCATGTAAGTCCTTTGTCATAATCGGATGCTCTTCCACAAATGAACTTTTGATCCCTCTTGCAGCGGGTGTTAAACCATCATAGAACTTCTCACATGCTTCTTCTATCTGCCATCTAATCGTCTCCCAAACTTGAGGATTCTTTCGTCTGACAATGTTAGCATCTTCAGGTTCAGTTTCTACGTTCTCTACTTTAGCTTACCCTTCTACATTTCAATCCTCAATTTCAACATCAGTAGGCTTAGGCGGAGTGACATCAACTGTGTCCTCTTCTGTGCTTGAACTGGTGCTGCTAGTACTATCCTCACTCTCCTCTTCAGACTAGGAGAGTGGGGGATATTTCCTTCCACTTTGTCTGGTGTTGTATCTGGATGCATATCTTCCGCGACCCTTTTGAGATCTTCCTCCTCTATTTACTGGTAGTTTAGGACCCATAAAACCTGGAAAAGAAGTAAGAAATTAGTTCAAAGCTAAAAAATAGTCAAATCATTTCATTTTTTGTCTTGACGGTCAAAGTGGTGGTTCACCAGTGATGGGATGGTCCACCAGTTTGGCCATCATACCTTAACCAGTGTACAGAAAATTTCACAACCCTGTAATGGTTAATTTAGTAGTTCGTCACAAAGTTAACGGTTCACCAGCTTGTCCATCGCGGCTTATCCAGTAAGTACCATTTCAATGAGTCTTGCGACGGTCAATTTGGTGGTCCATCACAAAGTTAAGGATTCACCAATTTGGATGTCACACCTCCATCTTTAGCTACAGCTTTTGATTGACCTTATGTTGAGCAACTCATATGCTAGATTAATTTTTAGCTATAGCAACGCCATGAAATTCATATTTGAAGCATTTTTTCTTCTCATTTTAAGAAATTTAATTAGTACAAACAGCACCCAATAGGATACATTAAAGTTTCAACTCAAAACATCCATTCTCAACACAAAAGAAGCACTCTAATAGAACAAATCATGCTTTTACACTTCTTGTAGAGAACAAAAAGAGAAGGTTATGCACATACCTTGTTTTTGCAGTAATTTTCTTTCTTGGAACTTCAGGGGAAAAAATTAACTTAGAACTTTAGCACTTAGTTCACTTTTTTTTGTGATGAAGAGAGTGAGAGAGTGAGCTTGATTAAATAAGGGAAGTTGAAGGAGATGTGGAGTCTTAGATAGAAGAACTCTCTTCAGATTCATTGAATCCTGTAGAACAATTAAAGTACGCAAAATGGTTAAAATGAATGTGACCGCTCAATTTTATCTTTGACACTCGATTGGGTCAAATATGGAGCACTTAAGAAAAGCACAAATTTTACCCGACCCAATTTGGAATTAGGGTTAAAATGACGGCGAACCTGATGGTCCATCATATGTACGATGGACCACCACCCCGGCTGTCGCTACTTACCAATATTTTGGTGGTTCTGCTTTATTATGACATCAGTGGGATGGACCATCAAGATTTTGATGGTCCACCAGTATGACCGTCAAACCTTACCAGAACGTAGGTCACCCATCTTGAGTTTGACGATTGATTTTATAGCCCGCCAAGATTGTGATGTCCCACCACTTTTACCATCAACTCAATCCAGTGAATGAACTTTCTTGCCTTTTGTCGACGGTTGAAGTGGGGTCTGTCAGATGACTTGTGGTCCGCCAAATCACCCATCAATTTTATTCCAATAGCTTATATTTGTTTCCTATCTTCAACTGTATCCCTCCTTCCCCCTTTTTACTGCATTTTTGGTCCTGCACACACCATAAATACATCAAAAATGCACAAACACATAACATGAACTCTAACTATGGTTACAACAAAAATTTATGGGTTGCTTCCCACTATCGCCTCATTTATCATCATGGCACGACTCAGATATCTCAATTACTCAGACTTCATCGAGATAGATGGTATCAATACTTTTTATTGTGTCTTTTGTACTGATATAAATTTTGATTCATTTCCCATTAACTTTGAAGATGCTTTCATCTTCATTTTCAAGTTCCATTACTCCAGATGAGTAGACTTGACTGACTTTAAACGGTCCTGACCACTTGGACTTGAGTTTACCTGGAAATAATTTGAGTCTGGAGTTGAATAGAAGCACCAAATTTCTTTCTGGAAATCTCTATTTTCAATCCTTCGATCATTGTACTTCTTTATCTTCTCTTTGTAAATATCTGCCCTTTCATAAGCCCTGAGACGGAATTCATCCATCTCATTCAGTTTCCCTAATCTTAGATCTACTGCCTCCTTTCAATTTAGATTTAACCTTTTGAGAGCCCACAAAGCCTTGTGTTCCATCTCGATTGGTAAATGACATTTTTTTATGTAGACTAACTGATATGGTGACATACTAATTGGTGTCTTAAAAAAAGTCTGATATGCCCACAAAGCCTTATCTACTTTTCGAGACCAATATTGCCTATTACGTTCACTATTTTGACTAGGATGGCTTTAATCTCCCGATTCGATACCTCCACTTTCCTAATAGTCTGTGGGTGGTATGGAGTTGCTACTCTATGCTATTTTACCCCATATTTCACCAAAGCAGTCCGAAACACTTTGTTGTAGAAATAAGATCCTTCGTTGCTTATAATAATACATGGTACTCCAAAGTGAGAGAAGATGTTCTTCTTAAGAAATGCCACGACTCTCTTCCCTTTATTATTAGACAAGGAAACAACTTTACCCATTTTGACACATAATCCATAGAACATAAAATGTACTTCATTCCATACGAGCTTACAAAAGGGCCCATAAAATCGATGCCCTAGAAGTCAAACAATTCTACTTCAAGCATCTTAGTCAAAGGCATCTCATGCCTCTTAGAGATCGACCCCTGTCTCTAACATTGTTCACACTTTATCACAAACTCATGAGCATCCTTGAATAATGTTGGCCAATAGTAGCCACTCTGCAATACCTTTCTAGTCGTTCAGTCACCCGCATAGTGACCTCCAACTGGGGAAGCATGACATGCTTCCAATATGCATAATACACCCACTTCTAGCACACATCTCCTTATAATGTTGTCAGCACATCACCGAAAAAGATAGGAATCATCCCAGAAGTAGCATGTTACATCATGAAGGAATTTCTATCTTTGATGGAAAGAGAGATTTTCTGGAATGACCTCGCTTACCATATAGTTTGAAAAATCAGCATACCAAGGCACTTTCTCCATGCAGCAGCTAAGATCTCCTCATCAGGAAATGTATCATTTATCTCAACCTCCGTACCATCTACTTGCTCACCTTTCATCCTAGACATATGATCTGCAACTTGGATTTTGCAACCCTTTCTATCTTTGACTTCAAAGTCAAATTCTTAGAGCAGTAACACCCATATAATTAACCTTGGTTTTGCATCCTTCTTATCCATCAAATACCTTAACGCTGCATGGTCAGTGTGGACCACCACCTTGGTCCCTAGTAGATAAGCTTAGAATTTCTCAAAAGCATAGACTACAGTAAGGAGTTCCTATTCGGTTACGGTGTAGTTATTTTGAGCTCTATTCAGTACTTTGCTGGCATAATAAATCGGGTGAAATAATTTGTCCTTCTTCTATCCCATCACTTCTCCAAGGCCAACACTGCTTTCATCACACATGATATCAAACGATTTTGACCAATCTGGTGTGACCATAATAGAGGCCTCAATCAGCTTTTCTTTAAGGCATTTGAATGCCTTTATGCAACCATTATTAAGGACAAACTTAGTCTCCTTCTCTAAGAGTTTGCAAAGTGGATTTTCAATCTTGGAGAAGTCGTTTATAAACCTCTAATAAAAGCCAATATGTCTAAGGAAACTACGCACTTCTTTCACTAAAATGGGGGGTGCCATGGCTCGATCAACTTCAATCCCGTTTGCTGAAATTTTAGGCCTGAGAACAATGCCCTCCTTCACCATGAAGTGACATTTTTCTCAATTAAGCACAAGGTTAAATTCAACACACAACTATAAAACTCTGCTCAGGTTCACTAAACATAACTCAAACGAATCTCCTACCACAGAAAAGTCATCCATGAACACCTCCAGGGTGTCTTCAACCATATGTGAGAAAATAGACATTATACACCATTGGAAGGTAGCAGGTGAATTACATAACCCAAATGGTATCCTCTTAAATGATAAAGTGCCATACGGGCATGTAAACGCTACTGTCTCTTGATCTTCCGGAGAAATGTATATCTGATTATATCCAACATAACCATCCAAGAAGCAATACCACCCACTTCCTACCAATCGATCGAGCATTTGTACCACGAAGGTCATCGGAAAGTGGTCTTTTAAAGTCCATGAATTTAGTTTGCATTAGTCCATGCAAACTCTCCTCCCAGTCAAAAGCCTGAGTGGAATCAACTCATTCCATTTATTTACAATAACAGTCATGCCCCCTTTATTAGGCATACATTGAACTGGGCTCACCCATTTACTATCAGAAATAGGATAAACCACCCCTGCGTCCAACCACTTCTTGCATTGGTGGGTTAAGAAGGTGTTGGTGCTCGATGGTTGGAGTACAATCTTTTTTAAGTTGTATCTTATGAATGCAGATGCCAAGGGAAATGCTAATAATATCTACAATAGTCCACCCTATTGCTCTCTTGTGCCTTTGAGGTACTAAAATAAGTGCTTCCACATGCTGCTTTCCTAAACTAGCTACAATAATAATGGTAGTGTGTTTTCATTACCCAGAAACACATACCTCAGATGCCCTGGTAGTTTTTTTAATTCCAACACTAGTAGCTCTTCCACAGATGGCTTAGTCGGTGGTGTTGGTCGATTAGCAAGATCAAGATCTAACTTCTTAGGATCATAAGAGTATGAACCCATTACTGTCAAAGTGCAAACAGTATCTTCGTACTCCTTAATGCCTTCATAATCAAAATATATCAGCACTGCAGCTAGAGGCTCTACAGAAAACTTCTCCTCTAATGTAACCTCTTTATCATCCTCATAATATACATCAACAATTGAGAACACACTTATTTCTTTATGATGCAACATTGATTAAAATATATCAAATCGCACCACTTCATCATTCAGCCTAAATAAGAGCTTATTAGCTCGCAGATCATTCAACGCACTTCCTGTTATGAGGAAAGGTCTACCCAAGATTATGGGTACCTCAAAGTCCACCTCGTAATCTAGAAATAAGAAATTTGTAGGAAATATGAAGCTAGCAACCTTCACCAACACATCATACAAAATACCAACAGGTCATTTACTGACCTATCTGTCATCACAAGTCGTATATTGGTGGGTGTGGGATCTCTTAAACATAACTTTTTATAAACAGCCAGTGGCATTAGATTGATGCTCGCTCCCAGATCATATAAAGCCTTACCGATTTCCAGAGACCTAATCGTACAAGGAATAGTGAATGCCCCAGGATCTACTTTCTTCTGTACCAAGGACCTTGTAGAAATAACACAGGAATGATGGAGATTATCCTCCAATTCATAACTCACCGCTCTTTTCTTCGTCACAAGATCCTTCATAAATTTAGCATATCTCGGTATTTGTTCAAGTGGCTCTACAAAAGGAACATTCACAGTCAACTGCTTCAACATTTCCATGAATTTACTAAAATCCATATCATTGGCCCTTTTTTTCAATCTCTGCGAAAAGGGAGGTGGTGGTTTTGCGAGAGTATTAACCACTACTTCATTTTCCTTTTTTTCCACCTTTTCCAATTCATCAACCTGTTGATGATTAGAAGAGATATCAATATCATCAAACTTCTCATAATTTATTGGATTACCTTCTTCAAGGTTAACATCTTTCTCGATCACCTCATCATTTATAGCTTTACCAAAAAAGGCCTGATAAAACCTTACCACTTCATATGGTAATAGCCATGCATGAACCGTCATTTTGAGGGTTCTAAATTTTATCACTCGGTAGCGTTCCACTCTTTCTCTAGTTCAATATTGCAGAGAGTTGGCTGATTTGTTGTTCTAACTATTTGATCAAAGTGGAGTGCGAGTTTACCAACTGACTCATAGAGGACAAATCAGTCTTCATGGTAGTCACCCCAAAGTTGGTAGCCTCAACTTCCTTTAATAGTTTATCCATCATGTCCTCTATGGACATCTTGCCAGAGCTAGTTGTAGCATTATCTCTACTTTCTGGAGGTACATACAATGCACTTCTATCATTCTTGTTCTTTCAGTTTCCTTGATCCTGCTCCTTATATCCAGCCTTGTCATAATAAGTCCGACCTTAATTTCCTTGGCTATTACCTCAACAACCCCCCTAGTTATTCAAATAATTTACCTCTTCTTCTAAATTAGAATCATCTCTACCATGGGATGCAACAACCTTTACTTTTTTAGTCTTTGCGGATAATAAGTGCTTGGTCTATAAGTCCATTTGCATCTTCAAATATGCCATATCTTGATCATGTTCTTTCTCTTTCTTACATTATTCTATAGTCATACCAATAGAAACAGTAGGGCTTGCTACCACAGAATCTCTAAAATGCCAAGCTGTTCTTCGTTTGGTCATCCGATCAAGCATCTTCGAGGCTTCTTGAAAAGTGAGATCCGTAAATGATCCCCTTTCAGCATTATCAACAACTGGTTTTGTAATAGAGTTCATAGTCCAATAAAGAGTCTCCATCAGATGAATATCCATCATATTGTGTTTTGGGCACTGCATCAACTTCTTTTTAAACCTTTTCCAAGTTTTTTGAAGTGCTTCAGTTGGGAGCTATCTAAAATTATTGATCTCATCCCTCAACTATACACTCTTGGAGGGTGGAAAGAACCTTTCTATAAAAGCCTCTTTCAACTGCCTCTCGTTGGTTATAAAATCAGGCGTCAGTTCGTTAAGCCATAATGTTGCCTCTCCAGACAGAGACAATGGAAATAACCTCAAACGAATAGCATTCTAACCTACTCCAGGATTATCAAAATATTTGGAAATGGTGATAAAATTCACCAAATGCATGTTAGGATCATCTCCTGGCAGACCGCTGAATAACCCCTTTATATGCAGGAGTTGGATCATTTACTGGTGATATTGAATTTTGATCTAGGTGCTAGAGATGGAGAAATAATAGCTCCAGTCACTCCTGCTCTATCTATTTCTTCTTAGTCGTCATTGAGATCATACTGAACAGGTTGATGGTCCTGCCTTCCCCTAAAAGGGCAATTTTGATCTACATCGTCATTCACAGGTGCAGCTACATTCCCAGCATGCCCTGGCTTTACAGGATCCAATAAGTCATCATCTTCTAGGTCCTCATCATTAGTATTTGTCACCCCAGTTAGGTTATTAACATTTTTCTAATTTACTTAAGCATTATCCAAGGCAGCTAATCTTTCTGCCTCTTGTGGATCAGTCATTCTACCGATCAACTAATGCTCTAGACTTATTGGTAATAATGGTGCACTTGATCTTCGTGTATTATGCATACACAATTATGAACTTGCACAAACAATAACAACAAATAAAAGTAAAACTTTAAGACAGTTTGACCAAAGGGTCGAATAACAATGACAAACTTAATTGACAACCATATTCCTCGGCAACGGCGCCAAAATTTGATACGCCCAAATTACAACCTTCTTATGAAAGTGTAAGCAGTCACTATCAAATATAGAACCCAACTGGGTTGGGTATCGAATTCCACAGGGAATATTGTGTTCACTAAGTATTGTGGTTGTTACTAGATTGGTGATCGAAGGTCCCTGAGCAAAAAAGGGGTTTTGACGTATCAATTGTACAAAAATGCTTGCCACAACAAGTAATCCACTTGTTGATTGTATTAAAAAGAATAATTTAGTGAAATTAGTCAAACTAGAGTTATGGTTACCAAGATAGTTAAGGAGCAAGGATTGTGAACTATTTTGAATTCCCTATGAACAATTCTAATTGCAAGAGTAGTTGAATTCTATGGTTTACTCATTAATTTCTAAACCTAAATGAGTAATTTTATCCCTTAATTCTTTCAAACATAAGGAACATATTATTTGTTCAACTATATTCTCACATGAGTTGATCCGGTTAAGGCATCTACCCTCTATCCAAAGGTTAAATCCTTTTGATTTGTGTAAACCCTTTCTTTTCCCAATAAACACTTTTTCGTTCGAACAAGTGATGTTCTTGGGATCACTTTTCCAGTTTGCAACCAATAAAAGTCATTAAAGTGAATAAGGATTTATGCAACATCGATTAATGATGGGAATATACTAGATTCACAACCCAACTCAGCTTTTCATATCAAGGCTCCCATAACCCTAGTTATGGGAGCTTAGCCACACATCTCCATAATAGAAAGAGAATAAATCATTGTGCTATTCATGAATTAATTCAATATTTACTTACAAAGGTTACAAGAATTTATTCTTGAATCTTCAATAGAGATGGAATAATTAGGTCCACAAGGTTTTCTTAATTCCCCCCAAAATACTAGATTACAAGGAGTTTCTCGGTATGGAGACTATGATCAAAGATGGAAAAAATAAAGATAAAAAATAATAATCCCCATAATAAAACCTAAAAGTGGTATTTATAAATTCCCAGGTGAAAAAAATCTAAAATTCAAATTCAGAGAACCGTGTCCAAACTGACGGCCAAATTGATGGTTCGTCGAGGGGTTGACGATCCACTATTTGGTCCTTCACTGCTGATCCTGGATAGTCATATTCTGGATAATACTAATGGCCAATTTGGTGGTCTGTCGAAATATTGACGGTCTACCATTTGGTTCGTCGCTGAGTCTTTTAGGATGCAATGTTCTGGATTAGACTAACGGCCAATCTGGTGGTCCATCGCTGATCTGACGGTCAACTATTTGGTCCGTCACTGAGTCTTTTAGGAGGCAATGTTCTGGATAAGATTGATGGCCTAGCTAGTGGTCCACCACAGATCTAACGATCCACCATTTTGTCTGTCGCTGAGAGTTCTGAAACCTTGGGTTCTGTCTAAGACTTGACGGTAAGGTTGGCTGTCCGTCAAAGGTATGATAGTCCACCATTTCAACCGTTAAAAGTACTTTTCTTCCACTTTCCAAAGTCTTTTCCTTCAACTAACTCCTTGCCTTGAAACACTAAAAACCAGTATCAAATGCAACCTTGGTTGCTTAAAAACATCTAATTTTCCTAAGAAAAGATGCAAAATATTCTGTCAAAAGTCGAAACATCATGTACCTTTTAGGCTTATGGGGTCTTGTGATGGGTTATTTACTTTTCTGCACTAATTAGCATCTGGGGACCAATTTTGTAGTTATGGTTGCATGTGTTGATGTTTTATGTTATGTTTTTATTCCAGTCTATTTACTTACCTATGCACAGTGATGTTGGAGTTGATTTAGGCTTGTCTCTACCTTGGCTTATGTTATCTAGCATTTTATAGTACTTCTATCATGATTTAGCTCAGTAAGCCAATAATGTCTTCTTAGTAACCGTATTTTGGTACTCATACTACACTTTTGTACCTTCTTGGCGCAAATTTGAATACTAGTTGCCACCGTTGATCGACATTCGTACTACATTGAGTTCCAAAGATAGGGTGCACTCTTGGAGTCAAAGTCGCACATTTCCTTGTATCTTATTTATGTTTAGTCTTTATTATCAAGACATGACCCTTGATAGAAAGGTGCAGAGAACGAGAAGGTTAGGGGATGGGATCGCGGCGGTAGTAATAGGGGAGTTCTCCTTTGGGTCTGGAGTTTCTGGTTCGTAGTGTTGTGGCTGTAGTTTTTGGGACTAGTGGTGTTGGCTTTTTTGCATCCCGTACTAGTTTATTATGCACTTATCTTTTTTGTTTGTTATACTGTTAGTTTGTTTTAAGTACCATTCTAGTTATATGCGCTTACTTTTTGTATTGGTTATACTGTTATTGGTCCTAAGCTGGGGGTCTATCAGAAATAGCGTCTCTACTTCTCTTGAGGTAGTGGTATGGTCTGCGTACACTTTACCCTCCCTAGACCTCACTGGATGGGAATACACTGGGTATGTTGTTGTTGTTGTTGTTTATTATCAAGACATGATTTGTATTTACTATTTTAGAATTAGGCTTGTATTTATATAGTAACTTTTGTACTGGCTCTACTAGTTTGTGGGATGGTATCTATGTATTGACTATCTTTTATCTATTTCTAATGCCTTGTTTAATTATAATATGTGTTGTTGATTTTTGTCTCGTTCAGCATTTTCTACCAAGTTAACCCATTGGATCTAGCTTTTGATTATGGTTCGTCTTACCTACCAGTGGGACTTAGTAGGTTCCATCGTGATTTGTTTATTGGGTCGTGACAGAATTTCCTAGCCTCCCAAAGATAAGAAACATATATCATAACTCTGATTCGTGAGAATCTTCCAAACACTTGCTCTTGTACTAATAATACTGGTGAACCCAGGCTCTGATACCAATTTGTCACGATCCAATTTACGATTCATGATGGAAACTACTCTTTCCCATATATAGGTAAGCCAAACCATAGCCCGAAGCTGTAAACAATAGGCTAATTTGGTGGAAAAGGGCCTTAAAGGTTGGAGACCAATAATTTAAGACTTGTAATAATAACAAGACAATAAATATAGTATAAAAGATAGATAAAGCATAAACAATCATTCCACAACCTAGTAGTATTAGTCCAAGAGCTACTACAAATAGACCATAAGTTTTGAAATAGTCAAATACAATCTGTCTCGGAAAATGAAAGACTAGATATGGATAGTAGAAGTAAAAAGGGGTAACTACAACTCTGAGAGCTCACCCGATCTCTAAAATCTAACTCAACACGATCATCATGTCAGCGAAGGCTACTAGTACTTGAATCTGCATAAAAACAAAGTACAAAAGTATAGTATGAGTACCAAAAACATGGTTACTTAGTAGGCATCACCGGTCAACTAAGCTAAATGATGATATAAATACGATAAAATGCGAGATAAATAAGCTAAGTCAAGGTAAAAGGGAAAATCTTGAAATAAGCTCCAATACTGTTGTGCATAAATTAATAAATAAAACTAGAATAATAATATAAAGATCATAAAATCATAACTATTAAATTGGCCCCATAAGCCAATAAATATGGAAAAGTAAATAACTCAGCGCGGGCCCCCATAAGCTTAGAGGGTGCAATCAAAGGAAACTAAATAATAGAATAACCATAAAATACCAACTATCATGCAATAACCAAGAACCCATCTGTACCATATAATATCATGAATAAATATCAATGCCAAACTTGATCCGTAGCTCAATAACATCATCATAATTATCGACTTGAACCAGAACTCATATCATCAATACCATCATCAATCATTGGACTTGAACCAAAACTCATATTATCAATATCATCATTAATCACCAGACCTGAACCAAAACTCATATTATTAATATCACTAAAATTGAGTTTTACCATAGTATCTAATCTCCTCAAAGTCCTATAATAAGCATTTCAAAAATCCTTAAAGTCCTATAATAAGCATTCCAAAAAGTATAACAAGTGTATAAAGGTCTACTAAAACTAGCTTGAGTCTTTCCGTACGATGGGTCGGAGGGGCCCACTTCTAATCCTCAAAATTCATTTAAGGGAAATTCTACTCCAGACTAAGCTAAGGTATCTAATCTATCAATAGATGTTAAATAAGCTATAATTATCCTAATATAGAAGTTCTCCCTAAAACATGATCAACTAAGTTAATTACGCCTAAATTAAGGTTTTGAAAATAACCTAAACAATCTAGCTAAACCAAATATTATCATCCATACCATCAATACATAAATCCTATCCCAAATCTAGCATGATAACATAATCATACTATGAAATAACTCAATGTATAAAGAGAGTAAAGCTAGCCTACCTGGACGCTGAAGAAAAACCCATAGAATCCGCTAAACCATAAATTTTCCCTTCAAAAAAGCTTCCACAAGATGCCATGCTATCAAAATCACAATCTACTCATCAAAGGAAGAACAATGATGCTCATATTGCACTATTATGCTCCAGGTCCAAAATCACGTAAGAATCTCATTTGGAGCCTGTTTA
Source organism: Capsicum annuum (assembly GCF_002878395.1). Lineage (NCBI taxonomy): Eukaryota > Viridiplantae > Streptophyta > Magnoliopsida > Solanales > Solanaceae > Capsicum > Capsicum annuum. The sequence continues at coordinate 41,856,461 of NC_061116.1, forward strand.
TTGAATCACACATACGAAATACAACGTCTATCTATGGTCAAGGAATATTTTTCCTAAAAAATGAGTGAATTCTGAGGTCTAATGGTTCTATAATCAATCCACCAAGATTCTAGAGATTTTAGAAAAATATGAAGGATGCTATCAAGAAATTAATGGAAGCTTACCAAAAATTTGAAGAAGAAAAATGCGTAAATTAACTTCACCCAAGCTCCAAAATCGCCCATAAATGATTCTCTTTTGCTTCCCACTTTTTAAGGTTCAATATTATAGGGTGTTAGGCACCTTTTGAGGTCCACAAATATAGGTGTCAACCAAATTCATATGTTACGTGAGGATTCTACATGATAAACAAAGGTCGATTGTTCTATATTAACTAAATATTAACTAAGTAATGAAATCAATAAATAAGCAAGAAGTATAACTTAATTATTTCTAATTACTAATTATCTAGGTGATGATAAGCTGTAAAAAAATATCAAGATAAATCAGACAAGTGAAGAGACAGAAAGTACATAGTTTTTATAGAAAAAAGATTTATTAAATAATATGTCTAAACTACCCTAAATAATTAACATGCCAAATAAAGAGAAGAGTAAAAATTTGAAATGTTTGGACTAGAGTTAATTTATTCTATTCGGATCAGCGCCTGATTTATTAATGGGTGATAATGTCATATGTCGCATTGTCGAAATATGCTTGGGACAAATTCCATCATTTTCGATAGTCTGCCCATCCCTACCTGGTTTCTTTATTAAAATTAAAGGAATTCTAAGAAAATTAATAAAATCAGCGTTCCCTAAAAGATTTCCCAACTTAATGTCTAAAAGGCGTTGGACTTATTATTTTGGATTTGGTCTAGACAAAAAGAAAGCTAGGCTACCTAATTAGACTCAATGTTTGCATCAAATAAAACAACAAGGACTTTTCAAATAAGACTCATGATTAATTAAGTATTGATTAGATGGGAAGAATGATAAACAAATAATTGTCCATTTTTATATAATGAAAACCTATAGGCATGATACCTAAGTGACATAAAATTATTTATTGATGAAAGATAACTATCAATTTATTTTGAAACAATATGTTGTTAATTTGTTAAATTAAAAGGCATACCGAAAGTCAAGTAAACATGTTGGCGAATTAGACCAATTTCAACATAACTAAAATAAGTTAAACATGACGAAAACTAATCGGAGTACTAAAAAAGGTGCTAGAAAATACGTTTAAGTACTGAAAAATAATTAACACACTGGAAATTAAATTTTAATTGCTGAAAGTATTTTTTAAAGGCCGAAAATATCATTTAAGTACTAAGAATTGAAACTTAAGTGCTGAAAATATTATTTAACTGCTGGAAATTAAAATTCGGTTGTCAAAAAATTATTTAAAGGCTAAAAAATAAGTTTTAGTTCCTGAAAAGTAGTTTCGTTACTGCAAGAGATTAATAAAGTACTACTAGAACTCATATTATGAATATCTTAACATCATTTGCTAGACTTGAACTGAAACTCATATCATCAATCACCGGACTTGAACCAAAACTCATATTATCAATATCATCATCAATCACCGAACTTAACTTGAAGCTTGTATCATCAATATCATCATCAATAGCTGGAATTGAATCAGAACTCATATATCAAAACTCATATTATTAATATCATCATCAATTGCATGACTTGCTAAAACTTATATTATCAATATCAATAAACTACTGGGTCTTACCACAAGTAACATCAACTCTCAATATCAAAGTTATTATAATCATTAAGTATCTAATCTCCTCAAAATCCCATAATAAGCATTTTGAAAAGTGTAACAAGCGAATAATGATCTACTAAATCTAGCTTAAGTCTTGGCCTAAGGTGAGACGGAAGGGCCAACTTCTAGTCCTCGAAATTTATTTTAAGGAAAATTCTATCCTAGACTAGGCTAAGGTATCTAATCCATCAGTAGATTTTAAATAAGCCAATTATCCCTAAGGTAGAAGTTCTCCGTAATACATGAGCAACTAAGTTAATTACACCTAAATTACAATTTCAAGATAGCCAATGTAGTCCAGCTAACCCAAATATCATCATTCATACAATCAAAACCTAAATCCCATCCCAAATCTAGTATATTATAATAATCATACTATGAAATAGCTCAATTTATAAGGAGATTAAACCAAGCCTACCTGGACTTCGAAGAAAAGCCCAAAGAATCCACTAAACCACTAATTTTTCCTTTCGAGAAGCTTCCACAAGATGTCATTCTATTAAAATCACAATCTACTGATCAAAATAAGAACAATGATACTCATAATGCATTATTGTGCACTGAGTCCAACATCACGTAAAAATCCTATGTGAGGCCCATTTACGAAAAGCATATTTGAAACCAATACAATATCCCTCTATGCCCAAGGAATATTTACCTTAAAAAATATGTGAATTTCAAGCTATAATGGTCATACAATCTAGCCACCAAGATTCTAGGGATTTGATAAAAAGATGAAGGATTCTATCAAGAAATTAATGGAAGCTTACCATAAACTCAAAGAAGAAATGCATAAATTAACTTCACCCAATCTCTAAAATCACCCACAAATATTTCTCCCAAGTTTTCCCACTTTTTATGGTTCAACATTCTAGAGAATGAATGAAAAATATGGAAAATCGGGCTAAGCGAGGTTTTTATACCGTTCCCAGGTACACAACTACTGCTTTAGAGGACACTGGACCACTTAAGAGGTCACCACTTAAGCGACCTAGTGTTGATTAAGAGACATCTAGCATCTACATAGATATTGTTTAAGTGGTCCATTAACACTTTAGCGGCAACCATTTAACCGACAGGGGTTTCTCTTAAGCGGACCACCACTAGTCTAACTCGGTAGCCTAAGTGATAGGCCTATTGCTTTGAGACCCCTTCGCTTAAGTAGTGCACCAACACCAACTGAGACTTGGAATTTATTCAAGTCTAAGAAGACCCCTCGAAATTCATTTGAAATCCTGTATACTCAAATGAACTATGCTACCCTATAAAATTTGACATTCTAGACTCAATAGGACAGTTAAAATTTCCATCCGAAGTTATTTTGATGAAATGTGGATCCCATACCCACTTATCATTTTTTTTAAGTTTAAGCCAATGGCCAAAATGAGTTTGAGAGCCTCAGGACCCTAACCAAGGGTCCACCTAGCCTAAAATCAATGTTCCAAAGGTGTTAGAATAGTCAGAATTGGCATACAAGATTGTTTGGCTGAAGTTTTCACTCAGTAGCCAATTTGAACCAGTGATGTGTCATGGTTTCATAGCACTTTTAATGCTTAAAAATGGAAATTATGCAAGTACTTTTAGTAGTTATGATGTGTTTTTTTGTCTATTTTGTAGGGAACTAGGTTTTGGAGATTAACATGAAGAAAAAGAATCAAGATTTGCAGAAAAGACTTCTTACGAGTTTGCCTACGTGATGTAGGTAGCACTTACGTGGATTAGGTAGGTAGTATAGGTTCAGAGTGGAAAACTTCAGAGAATAAAAAGTTGATGAAATGATCTTTTTACTTATGAAGGGTCACCTATGACTCGTTGGTACTACCTAGGACATTGTAGGTGCCAGTACAAGTAGAAGAAAATTGAAGTTTAGAAAAGCTGCAAGGTTGAGGATTTCCTGGTACCTAAGATAAGGCAACCTATGGGACGTAAGTACAAATTATGCCCCATAGATACCAGTGCAAGAAGATATGTTGTAGAATTGAAGACTCTATTACCTACGATGGCCACTTATGTGGCGTAGGTACCATTTACATCCCGTAAGTGGCACCGTAAGTGGCCATTGACATTGTTTTCCCTATACATTTTAGGTTAGATTCTTGAGGTTCTTCTGTATTCTATATATATTCTTTTGTTGTTCTTTGTTAGTTTAGGCACTCATATTATTCACAAACATATATTTGATTGTAAAACTGAATTTTCATCTTGGAATTTCTTTATTCTTGGTTTTTGGTTGATTAGTTCATTTGAGACTTTGGTTTTTATTCTTTTATTATTAATCCTATTATTATGATATTACTTCTATACTTTCTTCATTGAATTCTATGGTGTTTATTGCCACTATAAGTGGATAAATTCCTTTTCCACGGTTGTGGGTACCTTAACACAATAAAAAAGTAGGGGAAGTGTGAGATTCTTCTAGATCATTATTTACACTTGCATTGTGATGTTCTTTAATTGAATTGTTATCTTAGTGGTGGTGAATACTGAGAACCCACATGTATTTGAGATTGTCTTCACAGGAGAGATTGAGATTGGGAAAAGAAGATTACAATAGTGATTCGAGGCTATTAACCCTTGTATCATAACTTAATACCCACAAGGTGATAGTTAAAATGGGATCAAAGACAAGGGTTAGTAAGGAGACACCTTGAGACTCATAAGGTAAAGGGTGAGATTTATCAATATGTTCCCAAGATGGTTGGTAATACCTAGTTTGTCTAATTTTGCATATATGATAGTGATATAGTTAGATTGAGCATGAGAAACCTACAGAGTTAGGAAGTAAGGGGGAAGACAGTCCTAGTGTTCAGCTTAAATTGTTTACAACCAAATGAATTCACAACTTTTTACTTTGTACTATTACTACAAATTTCCCCCATTTATTTTCTTACACTTTCGGTTACTTCAATAAGTTTTAAAAATAGATTAGACATATTCGCTATGGGTTAGACTCCAACCTAGTTGAGTTACTATAATTTGACGTCGACCGTATTATATCTTCTTAGAGGGTATAGTTTGGGAGACATTAAATTTTAGCACTGTTATCGGGGAATACAATTATGGATTTATTGATTGAAGTTGTTGAGGTTTTTGGGTTTTACTTTTCTATTCATCTTGGGGAATATGCTAGTGTATGACCAGTACTGTGAGTCAAGGCAATCCCTTGATCCTATTTGATCCAGAGCCTAAAAATATCTGAGAAAAAAATTGTAGGATGTCATAGCATGGTCATAAATCTCATTATGAGCTATCTCAAGATGATCCACAGACTTGACTCCACCACTTTCTTAGGAGAGAGCCACAAAAACTATTTCATAGTTATTAGATGAAGCAAATGTGAGGAGGGATAATAAGGTTACCTAATGTAGAGCTTAACAGGTAGAAAAAGAGAGACAGAGGCAAGAAGCTAATCATCAAGCAATATTCAACATAGGTATAAGAGATAAAGCTCCATTACCCCTAACTTTTTAGTATTTGACAGCTTATGAATATCCAGATGCAGACATGGGTTATGTAGATCCTATCAAGACAGGATACATCATTTCTCCTGAGTTGTCCAAGGTGGTAAAGTTCAACATTACTAGTGTTGTGACCCAGTTGTTGAATCTGTAAGGTGTGTTAGTTGTCCTATTGACTGATGATGTAAACATGTACCTCATAAATTTTGTTAGAATTTGCACTTTATATAATATGCCTAGGGTAGATTAGGAAGCATTGAGACTTAAGTTGTTTCCATTCTCTCTAACTGGTGAAGCTACATTATGGTTAGGGGAACTACCTCGTGAGTTATGGGTCCATTACTAATTGGAATGAGTTGCGGTAGTAGTTTTTAGACCATTTATTTTCTTTAGCCAAAATGCTACAAATGAAGGAAGAGATCCATAACTTCAGGACACTACATTCTCAACCAATGTATGAGGCATGGTTTTGGTTTGATAAAAAGTTGATGGTGGTACCTAATCATAGAATTTTAGGGAGAAATCTGCTGGAGATTTTCTATCATGCCCTAAATACTAGTTCCAAATCTATGGTGGATACTATTACTAGTGAAGTGTTCATAAACTTGCATTGGGAAACAACATCAGATATCTTAGATTGAATTTCTCTTACCAAAATAGGGTGGCATACTCAGGAGGTAGAAAGAGGTGTCTGTACTTATGTAATTGGTACTTCTGGTGAGTCTAGGATTTTTCATAATTTGATTGCTCAGAAGGTTACATAGCTGACAGAGATTGGGTTATTTATAAAAAAAATTGTAATAATGAATTCTAAGAAGGTTAAGGTTGTGGGTTCATAGGGTAAGGACTCTAAGTCATATGATTATAATACAGATGAAAAGACAAAGTACCTAGATAGAGAGTGGTAGGTTTGCAAGCTACGGTCCAATCATCTGCTTAAGATAATTAGAACTCAATACAAGGAAACAAGGTAAGAACTACTATAGGGATAGATATAGAGATTAGAGTAGAGAGAGAGATAGTGATTAGAGGTGTAAGGATGACTAAAACAAAGAGTGGTGTTTACGTTCTGCTCGGGAATACAAACACTGAGTCAAGGATGGAGGCTATGTCGTCAAAGGTAGTAAAGGGTCATGAAAGTCAAGAAAGTTTCCTTAAGGAGATTAAGGCAGACATTTAAGGTTTGACCCAGAAAGTGGAATCACATGATATTACGATCAACAAAACTTGAACAATAATTTGGTCAGATGCTAGAGACCTTGAAACACTATTAACCGAGACTCTTCTAAATAATATTGTGCAGAATATAAAGAATGACACTAATTTTTTGGACATCACTACTCACAGTGGTAAGGCCATTATTGATCCTCCCTTGCCTATAGTTGATGATGATAGGGAAGATGTTGTTGATGTAGATGAGGCACCTGAAGTAGAATTTGAAAAGTTGGTGACTAGCAGTAAGCTACCACAAAAATTGACAGGTGTTGATAAAAGTGTGGAGAAGTATAAAGGAAAAGAAAAGGAAGTCAAGTCTGTGTTGAAGACCATTTCACGACCTCCCTTTTCTTTTCCTTAAAGATTGAAGCAAAAATAAGAGAAAGAGCAGTATCAGAAGTTCCTATCAATGTTAAAGGAACTGTTTGTTAATATACCTCTTGTAAAAGCATTAGAGAAAATGATAGGCTATACAAAGTTCATGAAAGATTTGGTTACTAAGAATTAGACGGTGAGTTTTAAGCTTGCTGATAATGTGCACCATTGAAGTGTTGTTGCTTCTAGGTCATTGGTTAAGAAGAAGGAGGACCCCAGAGCATTTACTATTCCATGTACCATTGAGTCCTTCAACTTATCTCGAGCCTAATGTGATTTGGAAGTTATTATCAACCTGATACTATTAGTTGTGTTTAAGTAGTTGGGGTTTGGGGAACCCAAACCTACATCTATGAGGTTATTGATAGCTAACCGAACTTGAAGCCTACCACCTTTTAGCGGTGTATGATTTCGATATTTTCTAACATGGAGGAGGACACTATAGAGGTTTTTATGGATGACTTTTCCATAGTTGGGGACTCTTTTGATGATTGTTTGGACCATTTGGACAACTCACCCCAAAGTTGTGAGGATTACAATCTGGTGCTGAATTGGGAGAAGTGTCATTTCATAGTGAAAGAAGGTATTGTTCTCGGTCAAAAATTTTCAAAGCAGGGTATTGAGGTTGATAGATCAAAGATAGAGGTGATTGAAAAATTACCTCCAATGAAATTAGTTAAAGGTATTCGAAGATTTTTGGGTCATGCTGGCTTATATAGGAGGTTCACAAGAACTTCTCTAGAATTGCTAATCCTCTATGAAATATATTAGATAAGGAGGTGAAATATGCATTTGATGATGCATGTCTCAAGGCTTTTGAGTTCTTGAAGGATAGGTTGATCACGGCTCCTATTATTGTGTCCCCTATTGGTCTTTACCATTTAAGGTTATGTCCTATGCTAGTGGAGTAGCCTTTGGTGATTTCCTAGGACAAATACGTGAGAAAATACTTCACCCAATCTATTATATACTACCAAAGCATTAAACCCAGCACTGAATAACTATATAGTCATTGAGTAGGAGTTACTTACGGTGGTTTTTTCCATTGAGAAATTTTGGTCCTATTTGACAGGGACCAAATTCATTGTTCACATTAATCATGTAGCTTTAAGGTATCTACCGTTGCAGAAAAATTTAAAAATGTGATTGATATGTTGGTCCTCTTGTTGAAAGAATTTGACTTTGAGGTGAAGGACTAGAAGAGCACTGTGAAAAAGGTTGTTGATTGCTTATTTTGCCTAGAGAAGGAGGCAATATAGAAGTTAGGGGAAGAGATTGATAAAGATGATTCTTTTCCAGATGAGCGAGTCTTGGTAGAATCTCAAGAATTAATCTCCTGGTTTGGTAATTTTTCCAACTTCTTGGCAAGTGATCTCTTTTCGAAGGATTTACCATTCCACCAGCAAAAGTGGTTCATGAATGGGGTGAGAAGATTTTACTGGGATAAACCTTATCTCTTTCGAATTTGTGTGGATGGTGTTACTTGTTGATGTATTCCTGAGATAGAGATCATGAGCCTACTTGAGACTTATCATTCATCACTAGTGTCACGACCCAATCGTCAGGTCATGATTGTATAACCCACTAGTAGGCAAGCCAACCCATAGTCTAAAATTGCTAGTAGAGAACTACCAAGAGTAATGGAGGAGAATGCAGAATAAATATAGTAAAAAGGGTAAAATACACAAGACATTCGCAAAACCTAGGGGAATCGGTATAGGAGCTTCAAATATAATACAATTATAAAGTGAAGTACAAATGAATATATTGATACAACCCATCTCTGAATACAACATAAATACTAGTCTGGCGCACCCCATGGGAAAATGCTGGGTTTGATGAATTCCCTATCTAAGAGATCCTTCAACTGATCTTTCAGTTCCTTGATTTCTGTTGGAGCCATTCCATATAGTGGAATAGAAATAGGTTGAGTATCCGGAAGAAGGTCTATGCCGAAGTCTATTTCTCTTTTGGGAGGAATTCCTGGAAGATCTTTGGGAAAGAAATCTAAGTATTCATTAACAATAGGGACTGTTTCGAGGATAGGATATTCAGAACTGGAATCTTTAACATGCATGAGATGATACACACACCCCTTAGAAATCATTTTCCTTGCTCGAAGGTAGGAAATAAGTTGACCCGTGAATACTGAAATGCTACCCTTCTACTCTAGGACAGGCTCATTCGGGAACTGAAACTGAACTATGCTATTTCTGTAGTCGACTATGGCATAGCAGCAATGAAGCCAATCCATGTCGAGAATGACATCAAAATCAGTCATCTCTAACTCCACAAAATCTGCTAACGTGGATTTCTGAGATATCATAACCGGGCAGTTCCTGTATACCCGCTGGGCTATGATGGTTTTACCCACTGAGGTAGAGACTGAGAAGGGCTCTACTAGGACTTCGGAAATGATTCCAAAATTGCCTGCTATGTATAGAGTAACAAAAGACAAAGATGCACCTGGGTATAGCAAAGCATAAACACGAACATGGAAAATTTGTAACATACCAATAACAACATCAGGAGAATTTTCCTGATCCTATCAGGACTAAAGACCATAGAGTCTGTTTAGGCGTTGCCCACTAGTAGCACTGGAAATGGCACCCTGCTGGTTTGGGCGACAGGACTGAGCTATAGAATAATTTTGCTGACCCTGAAGACTTAACTGCAGACACTCCCTAGTCCTGTGGCCTGGCTTGCTACAACCAAAACAGACATCACTACTGTCTCTGCAAATGCCCTTGTGGTTCTTACCACAAGTATGACAAAGGGTATTCGTTCGGGCACTGCTAACACTGCCCTGAGATTTAGAGCCAGGCGCTTTATTTCTATTGCCGTCTCTGAACTTTGGTAATGGAGCACTGGCAGAGGAAGGAGCTAGAATGGCTGACTTGGAGCGAAACTGTGAACGATTTCCTCCATCTGACTTGGGGTGAGCAAAGTTGAAATTACCTGACCTTGCTCTCTTGTTCTACCTCTCCTTAGTCTTAAACTTCTGCTCTTCTACTTGCTAGGCATGGGTCATGAGTCTTGCTAAGGTCATATCACCGATCAGCATCACAGACCTACACTCATTTACCACACTATTGTTGACCCCTGATACGAACTTCCTCATCTTAGCTCCATTGTCTGCAACCACATGAGGAGCATACCTGGCTAGCTGAGTAAATCTAAGAGAATACTCCCTAACTGTCATATTCCTCTGCCTGAGGTTGATGAACTCAAAAACTTTGGCATCCCTCAGCTCGCAAGGAAATAATCTGTCTAAGAAGACCATGACAAATTCCTCTCACTTGATAGGGTCTGTATCATCTAACCTTCCAAACTTCCACTTTTTTTACCAATCATAAACTACATCCTATAACTGGTAGGCGGCTAACTCAGCACTCTATATAGAAGTAACACCCATGATGTCAATGACCTTCTGGACTTGGTCAATAAACTCCTGAGGGTCCTCATAAGACTTAGACCCATGGAAAGATAGAGGGCTCATCCGGGTGAAGTCCCGAACCCAAGTTGCTTTGGGAGTGGCCACTGGATTAGCCGAAATGACTGGTGGCCATTCAGTCTGTGCAGCCATGGACTGAGCAAGTGTGGTAAATGCGGCTCTAAACTCCGCATAGGAAATATGTTCGCCCAAAGGATCTTCGGGCTGAGAATCTACCTGGTTTCTTCTCTTTGGGGCCATGGTCTGGAATAAGAGAAGAATGGATTAGGCAAAAAGTTTAACTTGTGATTATGCTCACTAGCATGACATGAATAATGAAGAAAGGGGACTGTTCCTAAAATATCTTATAGCCTCCTGCACAAAAATGTGGTGCACAACACACCCATGTACAAGACTATACTAGATGCGGCTTTTAGACTTCCTAGGATTCTATTGAACCTTAGACTCTGATACCAAGTTTGTAACACCCCGATTCGCTGAACCGGGATGCCCCATAGTGCTCATGACCCCGAGGGACCACAAGCTAACCCATGTTTGATATTTGTACCTGTATACTGCAAATCATGAGGTAATAATACGGAATACATAGAACTGTAAGGCCATAAGGTTCAACTGAATACAATCATGTGGATGAAAATACCCAAAACAACTCAATCTGAACGTAAATTGAACATAAATCTGAAATCCTCTAAACTATCTGAATAAGGAGTTGAAGGAACATGTCTCCAACTAACTCCGTAAAACTAAACTGAAGAATAAATAAATGAATCAAATCATATTGTCCTCGAATCAATGAGGACTCACTGTGTCTCTACGACCAAAATGATACCGCTACTGCTGGGCTGGAGCTCGTTTCTCAAAACCTATGGTGTAACATGAAAAGAAAGCACCATAGCGCAAATGCGTCAGTACAACTGGAGTACTGAGTATACGAGGAAGGTAGGCTGAAGATAAAGGGTTTTATGCATGAATAACACTGTCTGACTAATATTAACGTGGGAGTGCAAACACACATATATAGAAACAGGGACCGTGAATACGTGATAGCATGACCTGTAAGCTAATACATGGTTTACTAATAACTATCATGACTGATACTGAAACTGATAACATGGACGACTGTATCTGATAGTCCTGTATATACTGAAATCTGAAGAACGCCCTGAGTTATTTTACTGAGACTGATACTGAAACTGTGGGAAGCAGTGTTTAACCAACATGCCCCATGTATACCGTTATAGCTAAGCTGGGGTCCCATCTCTACCCCGACTAGAGGGGTGTCAATAATGTGCCACAGGTAAGGACAGCCTATGAGTGACCCTTATCTAGCGGGTACTCAGTGAGAACAGTCAGAACCCTAAACTGATGGGTTAAGCCACCTTATCAACCATAATCTGACGAGTTAAGATGTCTCAACCTACGCTGGCTACGTAGTTCTGGAACACAAGGATTGCTACTAAGAATCACACCCTGAATTGGCGGGTGAGTTCCCATCCTTGGGTTCACTCGGTACTAACCTCTACTCCCATCTGGAGAGACTGGACATGAATAACTGACTGTACATGACTTAATCTTACTGAATTCCATTGACTGGGTGTATGTTACTAATATCTAACAACTGACTAAGATCATGAGGTTTTCCTAGTCACATGACTGACTAAAGTCTATGGAATCATAGCTTGAGTTCAGATATCGTGAAACATGATATGGATCTAGGCACACAGCTATAGTTTTCAGGTACAAGTACCCCGAGGACTCGATAAAAGAAAACTGACACACATAACTGACTTGATCTTAAGAGTAGAGTCCATAATTTATAATATCATAAGTAGGGATCTCATACTAAGCATGGTTATTAGCAATGTATTGCATGGAAAGGATTTCATATCACATGGAAGTACTTTCACAATCTTAATGTCATGTTCATTGCATAATCATATTGGCAACACATACCAATAGCATGGAAGTTCATGTGGATTGAATGGTTATCATACATCTTGTTCATAAGTAGGATTTGCAAGTAAAGATAGCATAATCTCATAAGAATAGTTCATGAGTATTCGAACAACATTTACAAGGCACATTAACAACATAGAAGTCATTGGAACGTAAGGGCATATCATGAATCCTTCACTTAGCCACAATTTAGCTATATTGCATGATTTCTTGTTCCTTAGGCATTTTATCAAACACCTTACATGCACATCTTAAGAATAAGTTAAATCATCAAATTATACATCATGAACAACCAAACTTACATGTTTCAAACTTATATGATATCATGAATTCATAAAAATATATAAAGATTCCATCTTGGGAATCACCCAATATCAACAACATGATCATCAACACTCAACAATATAGAAATCATACTTTATAATGAAAAATCAGAAAACAAACAACCATCAACATGGGTATGATCATATCACCACAATCAACCAAGTTTTTGTATTTTAAAGATTAATTCTTAAACTCCACGGACGAAAGAAATTCGTGGATGAACACTATGCATACCTTAGAAGGAAGATTCTTGATGATTGATGGAGGAATTTCCTTGAAATCGGATCTTTAAGCTTAATTATGCAACCCTAGTTGTTTTTCTCCTTTAGTGCTCTTGGATGATGGGGCTTTGAGATAAAAATTGGGTTGCAGTATGTTTAGAAGATATATATTTCGTAGGGTTAAGTTTAGGGACGTGTAAGGAGTATTTAAAGAATTAATTACCTTTAAAATAAATCAAGATGGAGTATTTTTGACACCTGGAATTGACTTAGGCGGCACCCAAGTGATCACCTATGCTTGGGTTGGGCGGCGCCTAACCAATCGCCTATTCTTACTGTCTCTCACAAAAAAGGGCATAACTTTTTGCTTGGGTATTGGATTAAGGCGAAATTGGTATCGTTGGAAAGATAATTTGATTTTCTACAAGTTGGTGGGTCTAAATCAGCCAAAATGCCATATTAACATCGAGTTATACTCTTTTAAAGATGACCCTTGCAAAATTGAACACTAAAACTTGATGGATTTAAAAACTCTTAGCTTGTATTACCTTGAGTGACTCATATGAACATGCTTAATGCATCATAAGCTATCCTATCACTAGGATATTCATTGTAAGTTATGTACTCAAGTATAAATCATAGGATAGGAGATTTCATACGTAGGAATACTTATTCACTTCCTAGCTTAGAAACATGTGGGGTATTACAATAAGGTTGATATATAGGTGCACATTAGTAATTGGCAATATGCGTGCAAGAACAAATGCCAAGACATAATCCATAATACCATAACCTATCCAATACTATGTAGTAACCCAATGTATATACCTCCTCCAGCTTAACAACTTCCAAAAGCTGGACCTGCGATGACCACCCTTCTCCAGCACAACAACTTATAAATAAGGGGTACCTAGGGAATTTTGGGAGCACCTATATACATGTACCTGGTCCCGATCCAGGATTTACAATCATCATCATCATCATTATCAATTCCATCAACATCCTCAACCTTCTTCGTCTAGTACTGAAGAGGTGTATATATATGTATAATAAATTCACAAACTCCAAACTATGCCTGAAAGAGTGTAAACCCTTTAATCCATTGCCCGGGATAAACTTTGGGGCTAAATTATCGTAAAGGTAAAGAAAAGGTTGGTAAGATTTCACGACCGAAGTAGGTAGTCATAACAAAATCATGGACCAAAATCTATCTCAACCATATCTTTAAAACACCATTTTCAATCTTATTGCACATAGGTCATCCATTAAGATGGTATGATTCCCGTTATGAAGAAAGCTATTTAAGGTGAAAAGTGATCTTTAATCCTTTTTAGGAAAAGCAATAGTAAAATCATATTTTAGTTGGAATCATACCATTTACCATTTTAGTAATCATGAATGTGCCGAATCAATGCATGCCATCACCAGTATTCAAACAATGTAATCATAAGCATCAACATATCCTCAACTACGGCCACATCTTTTACAAGGATAAACCATCCCACAGAATTCAACCAATATCATAACACGACCTTGGGCCCAATAATATATGTATTAATATATATATATATATATATACATATATATATATATATGGCATAGCAATAACATCATAATCTAGGAGAACCATCACAATCCACCAAGTATCATATTAAACATCATACTAATGATTCATAAGCCTCAACTATACCTAATATACTAACAACCTATGATAATAGGATCCTAGATGCACAATAAGCATTTCACTTTATGAGTAAATTCACCCATCTAATCCCCAAACTTCAATATTCTAGACTAGGTCACGTTTATCTACTCAAATCAATCTTAATATTCTTATTTCACGTGGAATATATAAAACACATCATACACAGAACCCTACCTCACCATCGAACAACAAATCCTTGAGTGGTCCATAAAATGTCTATCTTTACTCCGCGACCTTAAAATGTTGCCATGCTATAAAGATCATAATCTATGAGTCATTAGGAGTCCAATAAGACCCATATTGCCATATTATGGGTCGGGTTAAATTTTGGGTCAAGAATGGCCCCGCGGGGTTCGTAAATAGAATCTAAAATTGAATCAATCACGGGGTCCCACAAAGGATAAGGAATGTGTGCTTAAAAGCTGAGCACAAACAGAACACAAATTGGGTCCCAAATCAACCCTTAATTTTTAGGAATTTAAAGTCCTAATTTCTAAGAATTTACCATAAACTTGGATGGAAATCAAAGGGAAAATCAATGGAAATGACCAAAAAGGATTAGGCTATCTTACCTTAGCTTATTTGGATGCTTCCCCACTCTTTTAATTTTTTTGAGCTCTCAAAATGATGTAAAAATGGTGGAAAAAAGATGGAAAATTATTGGAAGAAGAGGATTAAATATGGTGTTGGCAGTTGCTATCGCAACTCTGACATCGCGATCGCGATCTTGCAAGGGTAAGTCCCATATGGCGATCATGATTTAAGCTCATCGTGAATGCGATCTACCGAGGTAGAAATCGTATGTCTTGATAGCAATTTACATTCATCAGGAATGTGATCTTTCGAGGCAGAAATTGTATACCGCGATCGTGATTTACCCTTTGTGAATGCGATCATTCTAGTGACCTGATGCACCAAATTTTGCTTAGTCCAAAAGAGATTTTGAGTACTCGAGATTCGTTTAGTATGTGAAAATCAAAACTATTTTCATTTTGATTAGGTCTATTGAATCAAAGGGAAATTTACCATGAACTTGGATAGAAATCAAAGGAAAAATCAAATCTATTGAATATGCAACCAAATTCAATGTTTTGGACTCAATTGAACCATCAAAACTTTTATCCAAGATCATTTTGACTAAATGTATGGCCCACACCTAAAGCCTCTGGACCTAAACCAAGGGTTCCCCTACCCTAAAATTAATGTGATAGAGCTTTCGGAGTTCTCATCTGAGGTTATCTTCTAGAAGTTATGGACAATTCTTATATAGCAAAAGCTCTAAAATAGGGAAATGAGCCTAAAATCCAAACGAACTGTCCGATCACCAAACCAATAGTTTTTGCAAGTTATAAATGACCTGTAGCCGTTGTCGAAAGGCTCAAAATACCCAAAAAAGCACACAAATTGAGAAAATGACTAGAAAGGTCATTATAATATCCACTACTAAAAGAACTTTTGCCCGTGAAAGTCAATGGATAGAAAGATCTCCAAAAGGTCAAAAGGGTAAGGTACTGGGCCCATATGCTCTGTGTACGACTTCACAAATAACCTCGAAGAAGATAGAATACTTCCAAGGGATTTTTTGTGGGTATCCCTTTCTCAATGATCTTTCGCACTTCACTCTCGAATAGCTAAAACTTAACCTTAACCAACAAATGGCCTCCAACTGAACTGAGGAAGGCTGATACATGCAAATTTGAACCGTGTCATACTGATACCACATCGATACTAACATATTCCAACAAAGGCTCATCCATGCCAAAGACAAACCAAGGCATGAGTCATAAAACCAACTCTAAATACAAATATCACCTTCTTTTGCCATTCCCTACTATCCACTCCAAACCAGGAAGAAATCACTTTTGTCTCATCTGCATAATTTCATCATAGAAAACTCAAAAAACTAAAGAAGATATACTGATGGTCTATATGGGAAACATGAGAATAAGACCATAAGGTGCTACCTGGGCACACAAATAGAGATAACCAAGGAATATAATCTACGCTAATGCTACAACTGGTCCGGATGATAATCAAAATTTAAATCCAAAAGTCCAAAGCATAACTACTCATCATTAAATGATCCTCTCCAGAATGTCCCATCAATCTAGAATAAAACAAAGATGAATCCAACTCAAGCATACTACTCCCGTAGAGGATATCATACAAAAATATCAATAAAAATTGAATACCCGAGGTCAAAAATGAAGGAACCAATACCATGTCCATGAACTATCATCTGAACACCTAACAAACATAATCCATCCAAACTCAGGAAGATCAGATAGGTAACCATAGAGTAGGCTCGACTAGCCTATATATGAAATCCTAACTGAGAAAAATCTAGAATGAAGGCTACACCCAAGCTCTACAACTCCAAGCTGAAATCTTAACACCAAGGAAGAATCGCTCAATCTCAACTACCTAAACCAATCCTGAAAATAGGTAAGCCTTCATACTCCAAATCCACCATAACTTCCAAATCGGCATCCCAAGGTGTCAAATCCAACATTGAGAAAACAAGCCAGAACTAAAGCTAAATACTCAAATTGACCTTACTATCCAAATCAAACATATCTTTACTAAATCATGCCAAAATAGAAACTAAAATGTAGCTGACGAACCAAAATCACTATGGAGAATAAATCACCTACTGGAAACATAAGAAATTAACTCTATATATACTGGAGGGAATGAACCACCAAAACATACTCAAAAATTCATCAAGGTTGCAAATCACACTAGTAATAGCAAAAACTTTAGAAACTCAAATAAGTACAACCTTAACCAGAAAATAATCCATCTAATACCCCATTTCAGTAAAGAATACTTAATTCTCCAACTTAGGAAATGGTCACAGGAAGGATCACCTATCTCCAACTCTCTAATTCTGCTAGAAGAAGAACCATATTATGGCAAAAATAGAGTATCCAAGTATACACCAATCTAGAGTATCCAACAAAAGAGGAAAATGACCAACCTCATCTTGCTACAAAAGAGAAATCATCCAACCAAGCTAGCTGCCCAAACCAACAAATAAGAACTACAAGGAAGGGGATAATTATAACTAGATACTAATAGTCTAGCTATCTACCAAGATGGACAATTACATCCAACAATGAAAACAATAAAAACATTAATATAAATATCAATATAAGGGATAGGTGGTACGAAAATAA